>NW_016859374.1:0-1954 GCF_001698545.2 Rhinopithecus bieti | reverse complement strand
CTCACTGCAAGCTCCACCTCCCGGGTTTACGCCATTTTCCTGCCTCTGCCTCACGAGTAGCTGGGACTACAGGCGCCCGCCACCTCGCCCGGCCAGTTTTTTGTATTTTTTTTTTTTTAGTAGAGACGAGGTTTCACCGTGTTGGCCAGGATGGTCTCGATCTCCTGACCTCGTGATCCGCCCGTCTCGGCCTCCCAAAGTGCTGGGATTACAGGTTTGAGCCACCGCGCCCGGCCGGTATATTTTCTTAAAAGGGCACTGCTACCATCAAACCAGGGCCTCATTCTTATGACTTCATTTACCTTTTGTCAGCTCCTCACAGGCCCTGTCTTCAAATAGAGTCACACTAGAGGTTAGGGCTTTAACATATGAGTTTGGGGGGAACACCACATTCAGTCCATAACAGTGAGTCTATGGACATTTAATTTAAGGTATTAATAGAGCCTCAAATTTCTGGGATCTAGGTTTACAACTGTTTAGGGGCTTTTCCAATTTTAATTCTTTGGTTAGCTAAAACAAATACAATTTATAGAGACAAAACTGCTTCAGAGTTATAATTTACAATTAAATACATGTCCAAGGATAGAAATGTTTAATTTCACAAATAAGTGATTCCTAAATATAAGACTCGTGCTAGTAGTTCACGTGTTTTCTGAGTTCATGGTAACGTTTTCTGTTTTCTGTTACAAGAATCGGGTATCAACTTGGGTATCAACTTGCTATTGAAGTTGAAAACAGCTTTACTAAAGATACTGTTAGCCTTAAGCCTGTTTGTGAGACATTCTTGTGATTACTTTATGCTCATAATGTTTAACCCTTGGAGTTCACAGTTTAGAAAAATCAGCTGTTCAGTCGGAGAGCTGCTTCAGAGAGTTTAATTTATAAATCTTCTAACTCTTTGGTTTTATAATAACTCAATTATTCTTCATGTTTTTCTAACAACTCCCGTTGTATTCAATTTACCTGAAATAGGAACTCTTAATTCTTATCATGTCTGTTTATTATAGTAACTCTAAAAAAAAAATAGAGAACATTCCAAGACCTAATAATTCATTAGAAGGTTCTTAATGCCTGACAACACTATACAATTTATAGCAGGCACCAGTTGAAGATACAAGTAATAGGCAAAGTAAGGCATATAATATGACAGAAAACATTTTGAGATTTTCATTTCATTGACACTATACTAAATAGATTGTACTTTATACTGTTAGAATTTTGAAATCATCAAAAAGTAGTAAATTGTTTATAGTTTTGTTTTAAATATTAACCCAGAAGATTTGAAAAAACAAATATATGCAAGGAGATGAATTAGAGTAGTATTGAGCTGGAGTGTTCTAGATATGGCAAGAGCTGGAGCCAGGGCAGTAATATCAGGGACATATCATATGTTAGTAGTATCATACGGTAGTATCCTAGTTGAATATCTGGGAAATACTGATTAAAAATCCAATAAAATGTTTTATTTCCCCATTATTGCCCAATTCCATTCCAATCAAACAATACTTAGACTTGATGAGACATTGCAAGATAGTAGGCTATGACTGGGACTTTTTGAGATCAAGATAATAAGCCTACTGTTATCATTTAAGATGTAAAATAATTATTATTTTTGATGTCCTGTCACATACCAAGAAAAGCACTATGTGCTTCACGTGTTATTCTATTTAATTTATAAAATACTCATAATCACTTAGCAGTTGAATGTTAAATACTGGGATTTAGAAAGTAACTTGGTGTCAGTTTACTGTTTTATTTACTAGATCATGATTTTCCCAGATTTCTATCTAATCTAAATTCTAAAGAATATATACCTTCAAAATGGAACCAGATCCCTCACACTAGGGTTCTAGCAAAATATACATAGTTATTATGCATGATATATTAAAATTAAAGCACTGAACATGGACTAGGTACATTATTATTATAATAAAACTATTAATATTTAAATATA
>NW_016859373.1:0-1229 GCF_001698545.2 Rhinopithecus bieti | reverse complement strand
TTCAAATGATTTTTTAAAATGTGCTTTGAAAGAATATATAGCCTTGCTCGGCCAGGCGCAATGGCTCACGCCTGTAATCTTAGCACCTTGGGAGGCTGAGGCAGGCATATCACCTGAGGTCAGGAGTTTGAGACCAGCCTGGCCAACATGGTGAAACCCCGTGTCTACTAAAAATACAAAAATTAGTCTGTTGTCCTGGCACACGTGCCTGTAATCCCAGCTACGTTGATGCCTGAGTCAGGAGAATCGCTTGAACCCAGGAGGTGAAGGTTGTGGTGAGCCAAGATCACGCCACTGCACTCCAGCCTGGGCCACAGAGCAATACTCCATCTCGGAAAAAAAAAAAAAAAAAAAAAAAGGCCAGGCACAGTGACTCACACCTGTAATCCTAGCACTTTGGGAGGCTGAGGCCGGGGGAATCACAAGGTAAGGAGTTTGAGACCAACCTGGCCAACATAGTGAAACCCCATCTCTACTAAAAATTTAAAAAATTAGCCAAGTGTGGTGGCACGCGCCTCTAGTCCCAGCTACTCGGGAGCCTGAGGTGGGCCGAGACCACGCCATTGCACTCCAGCCTGGGTGACAGAGTGAGACTCCGTCTCAAAAAAAAAAAAACAAAAAACAGGCCGGGCACAGTGGCTCACGCCTGTAATCCCAGCACATTGGGTGGCTGAGGCAGAGGGATCATCTGAGGTCAGGAGTTCAAGACCAGCCTGGCCACCATGGTAAAACCCCATCTCTACTAAAAATATAAAAATTAGCCGGGTGTGGCGGCGGATGCCTGTAATCCCAGCTACTCTGGAGGCTGAGGCGGGAGAATCACTTGAGCCCAGGAGGCAGAGGTTGTAGTGATCCCAGATCATGCCACTGGACTTCATCCTGGGCGACACAAGACTCCATCTCAAAAAGAAAAAAAAATCAGCCAGGTGTGGTGACAGGCACTGTAGTCCTGGCTACATGGGAGGCTGAGGCAGAAGAATTGCTAGAACCCGGGAGGCAGAGGTTGCTGTGAGCTGAAATCACGCCCCTGCACTCCAGCCTAGGTGACAGAGTGAGACTCTGTCTCAAAAAAAAAAAAAAAAAAAGGTAGCCGGGCACGGTGGCTCACGCCTGTAATCCCAGCACTTTGGGAGGCCGAGGTGGGCGGATCACGAGGTCAGGAGATCAAGACCATCCTGGCTAACACAGTGAAACCCCGTCTCTACTAAAAATGCAAAAAATTAGCCGGG
>NW_016859372.1:0-945 GCF_001698545.2 Rhinopithecus bieti | reverse complement strand
TTTTCTTATTATTCTTAACATATATATATTTTCTTATTATATATTAAGAAAAATACAATTTTAGATGGGATGGAACCAAAGCATTTATATATTCAGTTCTGTATGTACTAGTTGGTTTTTTTCCCCCTAAAATTACTTGTCTTCTTATTTTTTGAGACAGTTTCACTCCATCACCCAGGCTGGAGTGCCATGGCGTTATCTCAGCTCACTGCAACCCCAGCCTCCTGGGTTCAAATGATTCTCATACGTCAGCCTCCCGAGTAGCTGGGATTATAGGCGTGTGCCACCATGCCCGGATAATTATTTTGTATTTTTAGTAGAGACAGGGTTTTGCCATGTTGTCCAGGCTGATCTTCAGCTCCTGACCTCAAGTGATTCACCCGCCTCAGCCTCCCAAAGTGCTGGGATCACAGGCATGAACCACCGCACCCATCCAAAATTGCTTATCTTATTAATGATTCCGTCCCATCATACCTTATCCCATTGACATGGGTGTTGAGTAGTGGGCCCAGCAAATCTGATCTTCCATTTTGTCTGTGGGACTACATCTGTGAAACTTGGTTAGAGTTATAAGGTAGAAGGGAGGAGAAGAATGGTTTCAAAATAATTGCCACAATTTTTTTTCCAGAGTCATTCATTTATTCATTCAACAAATTTTTATTGAGCACCTGTGTGCAAGGCACTGGAGATAAAGTAGTGAACCAGATAGACATGATTCTTGGCTGACAGCTTAGTGAGAAAGAACAACATTGACTAGTAATATAACTAAATAGGCTATTCCACCCAGTGGTAAGTGCTATGAAGGTAGAGCACAGTTTCTTTGAGAGCATGTAACAGGGATCTAATCTAGTCTAGAGAATTAAAAAAGGCTCCCCTGAAGAAATGTCATTTGAATTGAAATATGAAGGATGAGTATCACCCATTCAAATTTTTTGTTCCCTCCCC
>NW_016859370.1:0-1198 GCF_001698545.2 Rhinopithecus bieti | reverse complement strand
TAGGTGGGAATTGAACAATGAGATCACTTGGACACAGGAAGGGGAACATCACTAACATGTTTTTGAAGTGTGGTAACTGAAAGCATGGAAAGTGAAACCAATAAAAGGGAGGACTGCTGTCATTTTGTATTAGTTCAAGTTCGCAATTAAAATCCCTCCTGTTTTCTATTTTTGGAGAATTGAGTTTAGTTTCTCTCCCCTATTTCAATAGTCTTTAATAAAATTTAATTACTTATTTAACTTTCGCGCAATTTTTACCTTGACAGATATTATTTTAAGGATCCAGCTTTCTACATATCATGATTACAAAAAGTCACTTTCACATCTGAAGTCACTTTATTTATCTATTTAATATCAAGGGTCAAAAATGGCAAAATAAAGGGCGTATATTAGATCTTACATTTTTTTTCCCACAGAGTCCTTTGCCAAGTGACCCTATGTATTAATATATTGTGGATATGACAAAATAATTTATAGAAAATTACACTATATTCCCTGAAATGATAGCTGGCATTATTTAACTAGAGTTGTTTACTTACCTATGCAGAACATTTTCTGTAAGTATGTTATAAATATTCTTCAGGTAGGTTAATTTCTCTACAAAAGAGGTGACTTTGGGGTAATAATATTGCCTTATGTATATACATTAATAGGAATGAATTCTCAAAAAGGTAATTTCCAGCTGTTTGTTTTACTTCTATTTCCTTTGGGAAGAAAAGATCTTCCACAGATCTTTTCTGTGGAAGAATCATGATTTTATTGCATTCCTTCCTCAAATAAACATTTTTAAATATCTAGAATAAAACTTCTAATTTAACTTTTGTGTATTTTGTAATATTGAAGTTTTTGTGCAATCAAGGTTTAATAATTAATCATATACTTTATGTACATGGTATATGTACAGTTGACCTGTGAATAATATAGGAGTTCGGGTTGCCGACCACTATGCAGTCCAAAATTGCCTAACACATTTGATTTAACGTTTTGATAGAATGTTTTACATAAATTTTTTTAAAGATTAATGGACTCCTTTAAGCAGATCTTTGATTCTCTATGTACACAAAGTTGAGAAATACAAGGTAGATTCCTCCAATATACAAGGTAGATTTAAGTTTCTATATGTCTACTGATATAATTCACTGTCTTACTAATTTTTTGAGAGATTACTTCTTATTAAATTTATTAAATTTAATTATTA
>NW_016859369.1:0-488 GCF_001698545.2 Rhinopithecus bieti | reverse complement strand
TTTGGATTTGCATTTCTCTAACAATCAGTGATGGTGAGGTTTTTTTTATGTGTTCTCCACAAAATGTCTTCTTTTGAGAAGTGTCTGTTCATGTCCTTTGCACAGTTTTTTATGGAGTTGTTTGTTTTTTTCTTGTAAATTTAAGTTCCTTGTAGATTCTGGATATTAGACCTTTGTCAAATGGATAGCTTGCAAAATTTTCTCCCATTCTGTAGGTGGTCTGTTCATTCTGATGATAGTTTCTTTTGCTGTGCAGAAGCTCTTAAGTTTAATTAGACCCCATTTGTCAATTTTGGCTTTTGTTGCAATTGCTTTTGACATTTTGTCGTGAAATCTTTGCCCATGCCTATGTCCTGAATGGTATTGCCTAGATTTTCTTCTAGGGTTTTTATAGTTTTGGGTTTTATATTTAAGTATTTTATCCATTTTGAGTTAATTTTTTTTTATTTTTTATTTTTTTTTCTTTGATATTATTATTATTTTTTTTT
>NW_016859368.1:0-1229 GCF_001698545.2 Rhinopithecus bieti | reverse complement strand
ACATAACAATGTAGATGATGAATTTCTTATTCCTGCACAGATTACCCTCAGTGTACCACACTTTCCACTTATCTGCACCTCACTTTGATTATCAACAATTCTAAAGCTCTACATTCAAGTATTTTCAGTAACAGATGTAAAACATGCCTTCATTCACCTCTAGAAAAAGACACCTGACTAGTAAGTCACACATCAGACACATTTCCTGGCCAAATGTCTGCCAGGCTTAAAATAGGCCCAAGAGGCATATTCTCGGAGTATACAGATATATCTAGATCCCTAAAAAGCTCTAGTTCTATAACAATTCAAATCTGTGCCAGGGATATGGTACTCTCTTATGAAATTTCTCTTGCTGCCACAAAATTTGGTTCAAATCCCAACTCTGACACAAACTTGTCCTGGAATGTTGAAGAAATACAATATTGCCTTAAGTACATATTACATCATTTGTGCAATGTCAGTGATTATATATGTAAAGTACCTAGAACAATGCCTGGAATAATTAGTGGTCCAAAAATAATATGGTTTGCCACGAACAATTCTGTGATGCACAAATACAGTTGACTTTCAAAGACGCAACTTCCTGGCTTACAGCTAAGTACAGAACAGCTAAGAATGCCAATGTGTCAATTGCTTTTGAATTGATAGGCACATATAGATGTATGGAAGGTTCACTGGAAATTCAGCCCACAAGCTTAAAGTATTTTAAGCAGAATGAAGTGCGATATTATAGTCTGGGTGGAATTTAGATGTCTTTATCAAAACAAAAGTGAATCCATTTGTTTTTCACCACACATGACACTAATAAATTTGAAAACCTAGATGAAATAAACAGTTTTCTATGAAAATATAAATTTGCAAAATAAGGAGATACAAATAGCATAAATTGTGAAATAACCAAAGAAGAATTGGAAAGGGTAGTCAAAATTAACCCCACAAAGGCATAGATGGGTTTTGTTGTTTGCTTAGAGTTAGGATCTTGCTCTGTCACCCAGGTTGGAGTACAGCGCTGCAAGCCTGGCTCACTGCAGCCCCAAACTCCTAGGCTCAACTGATCCTGCCACCTCAGCCTCATGAGTGGCTAGGACTACAGGCATGTGCCTCTGCACCTGGATAATTATTTTTATTTTTTGTACAGATGGGGTCTCTCTATGTTGAATAACAATGCAATCATTATTTTTCAATGTATATATGGATTTAACTGCATTACTCTGTTAAAGCAGAAAAGC
>NW_016859367.1:0-464 GCF_001698545.2 Rhinopithecus bieti | reverse complement strand
CCCTGAACAGACCAATAATGAGCTCTGAAATTGAATCAGTAATAGACAGCCTACCAACCACCAAAAGCCCAGGACCAGACAGTTTCACAGTTGAATTCTAACAGATGTGCAAAGATGAGCTGGTAGCACTCTCACTAAAACCATTCCAAAAAATTGAGGAGGAGGTACTCCTCTCTAACTCATTCTAGGAGGCCAGTATCATTCTGAGTCCCAAACCTGGCAGAAACAACAAAAAAAGAAAACTTCAGGCCAATATCCCTGATGAACATAAGATACAAAATTCCTCAACATAATTTAACTGGCAAAACGAATCCAGCAGCAGCACAACAAAAAGCTAATCCACCACAAACAAGTAGGCTTTACCCCTGGGATGCAAGGTTGGTTCAACATATGAAAATCAATTAAACGTGATTCATCACATAAACAGAACTAAAACAAAACCACAGGATTATTTCAATAGATGC
>NW_016859366.1:0-736 GCF_001698545.2 Rhinopithecus bieti | reverse complement strand
AGCACGTGGGCAAAAGTACTTCATAAAATCGTGTGCTTTCCATACATAGACTAATTTCAGAAATCATATCTACTCATACACCTATCTATAACAAAACTGCAGCATCAAGAGAGTAGCAACATATATCTTGTGAAGAAAATATGAGAATTTACTTTTAGAAATCCATGAACATTCTATTGTTTTCCCATCTTGTTCTTTAAAACAATTTTAAAATCTCATCTCTTAAAAAATAAACTATGAAATTGTCTACCCCTTAAGTGACTTACTAGCTTTCTGCCTACTATATAGAATAGAAAAAAGATGCTGTATTAAAAGGGCTATCTTACAACTTTAAAAACAACTAATTGAGAAAAATCTCACTGCAACCTAATTTAGTAGAGATTGCAGTAAGGGAGTGGGGCATTTCATCAATTTTAATAATAATTACAGTATAAGAGCTCTTGAAGTACTACTGGTAGCTGTGTAAGTACTCAGATATCTTCTTGCTTGTTCAGTCATAATAAGTTGGTCTTCTGTCTTCCCATAAACCACTGTTTCCCATTCACAATTTGACTAGAAAGGAAATATTAATAGTGATGTGAAAAGTATTAAAATAACTATCCATATTATATCACAATTAGACTCTTAAAGTCAGTTATTTAAACTGATTAGATATTTCATAAGCAATAATTATAAAAATGTTTTAACAATGGCATTGTATTTTTTAATAATAATGTTTTAAATATATACTGAAATA
>NW_016859365.1:0-486 GCF_001698545.2 Rhinopithecus bieti | reverse complement strand
CACACACATACACATATATTCTATATATATACACACACACACATATATACTATATGTATACACACACATACACATATATACTATATATATACACACACACACATATATACTATATATATACACACACATACACATATATACTATATATACACACACATACACATATATACTATATATATACACACACACATATATACTATATATATACACACACACATATATACTATATATATACACACACACATATATACTATATATATACACACACAACATATATATATATATATACACACACACATATATACTATATATATACACACACACATATATACTATATATATACACACACATACACATATATACTATATATACACACACACATACACATATATACTATATATATACACACACACATATATACTATATATATACACACACATATATACTATATATATACACACACATATATACTATATATATACACAC
>NW_016859364.1:0-1946 GCF_001698545.2 Rhinopithecus bieti | reverse complement strand
GGGGTTTTATTGCCCAATTGAGAAGTTAATCACAAAGGGGTTTTATTGCCCAATTGAGAAGTTAATCACAAAGGGGTTTTGGTTTTACCATCCTAGAAAGTTAACCAGTCCTATATCTAAATTATCAATCTAATTTTGACAAATCTTTTCTTTTTTTTGAGATGGAGTCTTGCTCTGTTGCCCAGGCAGGAGTGCAGTGGCGCATTCTTGGCTCACTGCAACCTCCGCCTCCCGGGTTCAAGCGATTCTCCTGCCTCAGCCTCCTGAGTAGCTAGGATTACAGGTGCCCACCACCACACCCAGCTAATTTTTTTGTATTTTAGTAGAGACAGGGTTTCGCCATGTTGGCCAGGCTGGTCTCAAACTCCTGACCTTGTGATACGCCCGCCTCAGCTTCCCAAAGTGCTGGGATTAGAGCGTGAGCCACCACGCCTGGCCTGACAATTCTTTTCTTATTGACTGTTTAAATTCCTATCTCTCAAATGCTCCTCAAAGCAGCTCTTTTGTCTCCTTATTGGTTCTCTCATTAATGAGTTAAATAAAATGATGACATGAGTTAATGAATAACAAAAAAGTTTGAGAATTGTGTTTTCCACTTCTTAACTTCCCTTTATCGAGGGCAACACACTAGCACCCTCTGCTTCCCTTTAATAATAAATCCACTGGCAGAATTACTGCAAGAGTTTTAGGAAGCTAAAACTCTTGGAAGGGTAGGATCACTTTGTATCTCCAGCATGCAAGGAACCAGCTATGAACTCCAAGATGAAGTGACCATTATCAGCAAGACTCCTCTGCAAGGCCTTCGCATAGCTAAGGACATCCTTTGCTGTTTGTTGCTCCCATGGGCCACCATTTCCTGCTCCTCAGTCCCACTAGCAACATCAAAGAGACTTTAGGTGCACCCATTTGTGCTTCCTCCGGGAAGCTTTCCTTAACAAAAGCAAGAAACAGGAGCCAGGAGCAGTGCCATGTGCTTGTGATCCCAGATACTTGGGAGGCTGAGGCAGGAGAATTACTTGAACCTAGGAGTTTAAAGCTGCAGTAAGCTTTGATTTAGCCACTGCCCTCCACTCTGGAAGGCAGAGTGGGACCACTCCCCGCTCCAAAAAAATACCCAAACAAAAGGAAGAAGCAACTTAACAGCTTCACCTGGATATACCAGACATTCAGAAAATGTTTACTGGCAGGGCGGTGGCTCACACCTGTAATCCCAGTACTTTGGAAGGCGGAAGTGGGTGGATCACCTGAGGTTGGGAATTCGAGCCCAGCCTGGCCAACATGGTGAAACCCTGTCTCTACTAAAACTACAAAATTAGCTGGGCATGATAGTGGGCACCTGTAATCCCAGCTACTGGGGAGGCTGAAGCAGGAAAATTGCTTGAACCCTGGAGGCAGAGGTTGAAGTGAGCCGAGATCATGCCGCTGCACTCCAGCCTGGGCAACAGAGCAAAACTCCGTCTCAAACAAAACGAAACAAAACAAAACTCAGAAGATATTTACTGAATAAATAAATAAAATTGAAGTTTTCTTCCAATTTCTGCAAGTTTAACAAAAAGGCAGTGTGATGTAGAGGTTAAGTTCCACAGGCTCTGTTCCTTCTTTCCCTGTGCGCAAAACAAACTAACAAAAAAGTTCCATAGCCTCTGGGTTGAATGTCTAAGCATAAATCTCAGCCCTGCTACCTACTAACCGGGGAACATTAGATAACTTACCTACCTTCTCTTTGTTTAATTGTTTTCATCTGAAAATGAGGATAACAACAGCATCGATATGCAGAACAGTGATTGGCTCATAGAAAGTAATCAACACATTTTAGGGATTATCACTGGTAGGGGAAGAAGTTTCAAAGGGAACAGAATCAATCAAAACACAGAGAGCTACTGATTGATTGAAGGGATCACCTGTTGTTGCTATTGTTTTGGCGCTTTTTTTTTTTTTTTTTTTTT
>NW_016859363.1:0-943 GCF_001698545.2 Rhinopithecus bieti | reverse complement strand
TAATATTTAGGATGCATATTAATCTTTATAACAAAGATACACAAAGATACAACGGTTCACATAACATTGATGTTTACTTCTCTCTTCCATGAGGTTGTCAATGGAACCCATTTAGCTGGACAATTCTATCAAGCTCACTGAACCTAAGGGAGGTATTCATTTTACTACTTCACAAACAGAAGGAATCAAAAGAGAAAGAGAAGGATAAGCAAATGTGTCTTTAAACAAAATAATAGTCTCCCTCTGAGCACTGATGCTCCTCAACAAAACAAGTAGTTTTCTTTTCTTTTTTTAAATGGCAAAAATGAATATTGTGGGGAATTAGTAGTGTCCATGGAAATAACATTTATCATTAAAGCCATAATGATCCCAAAGTTTGGTTTAATATAAAGAAGCAGCAAAATATTATGTTGTGTAATGGTTCCCTGGGAAATTAATTGCTAATAAGGAGGTAAAATATCCTAGGGTAAGATATTTTAAAAATACTAGTGTAAAACTGTACATTTTTTACATGATTGCTTTAAAGATTTAATCTGCCATTGTGCATTATAACCTTTCTTATAGGTTATAAGTATCTTGAGCAGCATTTTCTTGAGAAAATTTTTTGGAGGAATATTTAACAAAAATAATGTTCTGAAAAAAACACACTGGAAAATATTGTATAATATATTAAATTATATTATTTTAATGATGACTTAATGTCAATGACTTATTCATATTATTTGAAACATTATAGATACACTTTCCTTCCAACTATTCAGCGTCACATTTTGGCTACAGTATATACCCATGGAATTTGAGTGAATGAATTAAT
This sequence comes from Rhinopithecus bieti, assembly GCF_001698545.2. Lineage (NCBI taxonomy): Eukaryota > Metazoa > Chordata > Mammalia > Primates > Cercopithecidae > Rhinopithecus > Rhinopithecus bieti. The sequence continues at coordinate 129 of NW_016859363.1, read as the reverse complement.
CTTTTGAAAGTATAAAATATTTGTTTACAAAACACATAATAAGCTCAAAATAGCAGAGAGAGATGAAAAAGAATAAAATTTAAAAATTCTAATACTGAAAACATTTTCTCATACATGAGACAAAAGAAA
>NW_016859362.1:0-946 GCF_001698545.2 Rhinopithecus bieti | reverse complement strand
AACTGTAGGTGGATTGCTGGAAGAGAGAGAGAATACTGAAATAACTAAAATCAGATATGAAAAAGGAATCACACAATTTTACAGAAATAAAAATTTACAAGAGAATACTATGAATGCTTGTGCACCAACAAATTTTATAACCTAGATTAAATTAATAAGTTCCCAGAAACACAACAAACCATTGAAACTAAATCAGGAAGAAATAGAGTCTGAACAGACTTATAACTAGTAAGGAGATTTACTAATCAAATGCCTCTCAAGAAAGAAAAACTGAGAGCCAATGGCTTCAATGGTAAATTTCTCATACATTTAAAAAACAATACCAATATACCTCAAACTTTTACAAAAAAGGAAAGAAAAGAAAGAAATACATTCAATCTCATTCTAGGAGGTCAGCATTACCCTGATAATAAAGCCAGACACAGATCCTACATAAAAAATACAGACCACTGTTCATGATGAATATTGATGCAAGCACATACATGATACAGACAGTCCCTGACTTACAATGGTTCAATTTATGATTTGTTCACTTTATGATAGTGTGAAAGTCATAGACATTCAGTAAAACTATACTTCAAGTACCCATATAATCATTCTGTTTTTCACTTTCAGAATACTATACAATAAATTATGTGAGATATTCAACACCTTATTATAAAATAGGATTTGTGTTAGATGATTTTGCTCAACTAAAAGCTAATGTAAGTGATCTGAGCATGTCTACGGGGGGCTAAGTTAAACTATTTTGTTTGGTAGGTTGAATGTATTTGACTTACAATATTTTCAACTTACGATGAGTTTATCAGAAAGTAACTTCATCATTAGTTGAGGGGCATGTGTACTATAAATAGAATTCAACAGTTCATTAAAAATATTGTACATTATAACCAAGTGGGAGTTACCCTGATATACAAGGTTGTTCAACATGTAAAAATTAATAAAT
>NW_016859361.1:0-943 GCF_001698545.2 Rhinopithecus bieti | reverse complement strand
AAATGTATTTCATGCTAGATGCAAGATCTGGCCACAAATTAAGAGCATGTGGATTCTCCTCCTTTTGGTTTTGGCTTATGAGATTCCCACATTTGCTTCTTCCAAAGACAAAATTCTGATCCCAAAATAATCACTGAGGAATATTTAAATGTACAAAAAAAAGGTTTAATTTTTTCAATTTTATTTTACTGAAATACAGAGGTTTCAACTTTGAAGGGGGATTCAAACTTTAAAATATTACTTGTAATATCAATTAATGTTTTAAGTTAAATACAAAATTATAGAAATTTATAGGATCACAAGCAATGGTGCAAAAAGTATATGTTCAATAATATCAGTTTAAAATTAAGTTTGCGCCTTTGAGTTGCTTCTTTTAAATCAGAGGGCCTACATACTACATATGCCTTCAGAATTCTTTGATGTTAATCTCTTATGATAACCAATTAGTTTCCAAATTTCTCAACTCAAGGGCTGACTAATACTATTGCCTAAGCATTAGGTGAGTCATGTTATTTTAACTAGATATGATGGCTAATCGTAACAGGGTGTCAAACACCAGAGGAGTTGAAAACTGGGAAATTTGGAGACACCTTGTCTAAACAGGATTAAGGCTAAACGAAAGGATTATTGTTTTCCAAACCCCAGTGATCCTTGTGATAGCTGCTTTCTCAACCATTGGGATTAAAGGTTAGATTTACATTTAGAAACAAGAATGCAAGCATGTATTCATGAATAGCCCTGTCTTTAGAGAAAAATTCATCAATGTCCCAGCCCTTCTGTATTTAAGACACTAAGAAAGAGATTTATGTAAGAAGTTACACACAGGAAAATTAATTCTCTCCTACATTTCATTTTTTTACATTACTTCTTTTCTTCATAAAATACACATCTATTTTGCAAGTTTATCTTCACTGTGTATTAAAGCTTTTCTAAAAAAACAGTT
>NW_016859360.1:0-805 GCF_001698545.2 Rhinopithecus bieti | reverse complement strand
GGCTGGTTCAACATACACAAATCAATAAAAGTAACCCGACATATAAACAGAACCAAAGACAAAAACCAATAATAAAGGGTATTCAATTAGGAAAAGAGGAAGTCAAATTGTCCCTGTTTGCAGATGACAAGATTATATATCTAGAAAACTCCATTTTCTCAGCCCAAAGTCTCCTTAGGCTGATAAGCAACTTCAGCAAAGTTTCAGGATACAAAATCAGTGTGGAACAATCACAGGCATTCCTACACACCAATAACAGACAAACAGAGAGCCAAATCATGAGTGAACTTCCATTCACAATTGCTTCAAAGAGAATGAAATACCTAGGAATCCAGCTTGCAAGGGATGTGAAAGACCTCTTTAAGGAGAACTAGATACCACTGCTCAATGAAATAAAAAAGGACACAAACAAATGGAAAAACATTCCGTGGTCATGGATAGGAAGAATCAATATCATGGAAATGACCATACTGCCAAAGGTAATTTATAGAATCAATGCCATCCTGATCAAGCTACCAATGATTTTCTTCACAGAATTGGAAAAAAGCAACTTTAAACTTCATGTGGAACCAAAAAAGAGCCTGCATTGCCAAGTCAATCCTAAGCAAAAAGAACAAAGCTGGAGGCATCACACTACCTGACTTCAAACTATACTACAAGTCTACAGTAACCAAAACAGCATTGTACTGGTACCAAAACAGAGATATAGACAAATAGAACAGAATAAAGCCCTCAGAAATAATACCGCATATCTACAACCATCTGATCTTTGAGAAACCTGATAAAACAAGAAATGGGGAAAGGA
>NW_016859359.1:0-803 GCF_001698545.2 Rhinopithecus bieti | reverse complement strand
TGTTCTTCAAATCTTCAACTCCTGACCTTGTGATCCACCCACCTCGGCCTCCCAAAGTGGTGGGATTACAGGTGTGAGCCACCACGCCAGGCCTGACACTATAACTTTCTAATCCTAGCTCTACTACCTATTAGTTCTGTAACTTGAGCAAATAATTTTAACTTCTAAGATTTTGTTTACTCATCTGTAAAATGAGAATAATTACAGTGAGATTAAATTAGTTAACATAGGCATTGCATCCAGTAAAATGGTATAGTTTACAGTATATGCTTGGCACTTAGTAAGTATGCGGCTGTTGCTGGACCATTATCTTTAGTAGTAGTAGTAGTAGTAGTAGTAGTAGTAGTAGTAGTAGTAGTGGTATTGATATACCACTAAGGATATTATAGTTGTTTCTTTTTTCTTATTAGAAGGGAACAATCATAAAATATCTTATAGTTCCTCCAGTCTCAGTAAGTATGTATTGTATTCAATTCTATTTGTTTGTTTCCTTATTTCTGGGCTTTTGGTAAATCCTTTCATTTATTTTATTTTCATATTTATTTTTTGTAATATCACCAACTTCCTTTTCCCAAATCCATTTTAAGAGCAAAATCTCTCTGCTCTATTTTGATTATTCCTGATTTTGTGCATTCTTCCTGCCAGTGTATTCAAAAGACTGTTGCCAAAAATCCTCTTCCTATCTCACTGTTTGGGCAATAGCAATCCCTATTCTCAAATTATTTTGAGTAGTTATTTTTCTTTCCCTATGAAATTCAGACTGAGAATTCTCAACTCAAAAGATCTTAAGCACATTCTGCCTG
>NW_016859357.1:0-805 GCF_001698545.2 Rhinopithecus bieti | reverse complement strand
AGATGTTGTCTCGCTCTGTCACCCAGGCTGGAGTGCAATGGTGCAATCTTGGCTCACTGCAACCTCCGGCTCCCGAGTTCAAGTGATTCTCCTGCCTCAGCCTCCTGAGTAGCTGGGATTACAGGCACCCGCCATCATGCCCAGCTAATTTTTGTATTTTTAGTAGAGACGGGGTTTCACCATGTTGGCCAGGCTGGTCTTGAACTCCTTACCTCAGGTGATCGACCCACCTTGACCTCCCAAAGTGCTGGAATTACAGGTGTGAACCACTGTGCCTGGCCAACAGAAATTTTTTTTAAATTAGCCGAATGTGGTGGTGCACACCTATAGTGCTAGCTACTCAGGAGACTGAGGCAGAAGGATAGCTTGAGCCCAGAAGTTCAAGGCTGCAGGAGCCATGATTGTGCCACTGCCTGGATGACATAGCGAAACCCTGTCTCTAAACGGAGTCTCATTCTGCCTCCTAGGCTGGAGTGCAGTGGTGCAATCTCAGCTCACTGAAACCTCCACCTCCCGGGTTCAAGCAATTCTCTTGCCTCAGTCTCCCAAGTAGCTAGGACTACAGACACGCACCACCACGCCCAGCTATTTTGTGTACTTTTAGTAGAGACAGGTTTTGCCATGTTGGCCAGGCTGGTCTCAAACTCCTGACTTCAAGTGATCCACCCACCTCAGCCTCCCAAAGGGCTGGGGTTACAGGTGTGAACCACTGTAACCAGCCTACAAAAAAATTTTTTTTAATTAAAAAAAAAAAATCTGGCCGGGCGCGGTGACTCAAGCCTGTAATCCCAGCACTTTGGGAGGC
>NW_016859355.1:0-1266 GCF_001698545.2 Rhinopithecus bieti | reverse complement strand
TAGTCAGACATGGTGGCGCGCGCCTGTAGTCCCAGCTACCCAGGACGCTGAGGAAAGAGAATCACTTGAACCGGGGAGGCGGAGGTTGTGGGTGAGCGGAGATCCCACACTGTACTCTAGCCTGGGCGATAGAAGGAGACTCGACCTCAAAAAAAAGAAAAAAAAAAAAAAAGGTGGGGCAGAGCGTTAAAATACAGTGGCTCAGGTTCCATCCACCCTATTAGATTGTGGCTCAGTGGGTTTGGGGTAGAACTCCTGGCATGGATATTTTTAACAGGAACCCCAGGTGTTGCTGGTGCTCCATAGGTTGAGAACTCTTGCCCTGGCTTCCAAGGCACGCGCTTTGTCCAACATTCTTCCAAGTGCAGTGCAAAATAAGAGTCACTGTGAACTCACAGCACTCTTGGGCTAGATTCTGTGCTCCTTGCTTTACAAGAATTCTCATTTAATGCTCCCAGGAATGCTTTGATGGGCATCATTTTCATGTGCATTTTGAAGAACGGGGAAGCCTGGGCAACATGGCGAAACCCTGTCTCTACTAAAAATACAAAAACCAGCCAGACATGGTGGTGCATGCCTGTAGTCCCAGCTACTTGGGAGGCTGAGGGGGGAAGATCGCTGGAGCCCAGGAGGTCAAGGCTGCAGTGACCCGAGATTGAGTCACTGCACTCTCCAGCCTGGGCAACAGAGCAAGACCCTGTCTTGAAAAAAAAAAAAAATGGGGAGACAAAGGCTTAGAGAACTCACTTGACTTTTCCAATGCCCGTAAATGGCAGGGACAGGATTTGAATTCAGTTCAGTCTGATTTCAAGCACATCTTCCCCTTTTTTTCTAGCTCTTTCACAGTATAACAAGTCTCTTTACTCAACTGAAATAGACATCAATGATGTATTTGGGCATAATGATTTTTTTTTTTCTAATTTGACTTTAAGTTCTGGGATATATGTGCAGGACGTGAAGGTTTGTTACACAGGTATACATGTGCCATGGTGGTTTGCTGCACCTATCAACCTGTCATCTAGGTTTTAAGCCCCACATGCATTAAGTATTTGTCCTAATACTCTCCCTCCCCTTACTCCCCACCACCTGACAGGCCCAGGTGTGTGATGTTCCCCTCCCTGTGTCCATGTGTTCTCCTTGCTCAACTCCCACTTATGAGTGAGCACATGCAGTGTTTGGTTTTCTGTTCCTGTGTTAGTTTGCTGAGAATGATGATTTCCAACTTTATCCATGTCTCTGCAAAGGACATGGTCTGACTTTTTTTTA
>NW_016859354.1:0-1327 GCF_001698545.2 Rhinopithecus bieti | reverse complement strand
AAACAAATCTCAGTCAACCATACTAGAGGAACTATTGAATTACCTTTCCATTCTGTTTATAGAAAATATTACAAAGTTGTCATATGAAGAGAAAAACAAAGTATATGCAATAAAAATGTAACTAATAAAAGTTCTTATTGAAGTATGTCAGGCAGTTAATTCATGAAAATATGTAGGTTTTTTTTTCTGGATTTTTTGATGTTTGTGGCGTTTATCAGCTTTTAAAATGTTTCACATACACCAGTTTATTTCCTCATCCTAAAAATAATCAATTTGATACTTAATTTTATATTTGTAACCTTGCATTCTTCTTAAGACACTCCCCCTTGACTTGTATGAACTTTAGACACATGCATTCTGTCACCCAACTGTCACAATATTCCTAGACAAATTATACTTTACAGATTAGAGAGATGCACCTCACTCATTCAGTCTTTCAGCAAATGTTTATGAGAGCCTATTACGTGTCAATTACTCTTCCATGCTCTAGAGATGCAGCCATGAACTTCACAGATAAAAATCCCTGCCCTCTGATGGGTGCAGCACACCAACATGGCATAAGTATACATATGTAACAAACCTGCACGTTATGCACATGTACCCTAGAACTTAAAGTATAATTAAAAAAAAAAAAAAATCCCTGCCCTCCTAGATCTACATTCTAATGACATTATAACAAGTTATATAGATAAGTTGTTATTTATTCTGTGTTATATAATGTAAAATGAGTAAATAATCTTGGACTAGAACCCAGGTGTTTTCCCTCCAGTTAATTTCTCTTTCTTTGATTATCTTAATTTACATGGCTCTTGCTTCATCTTCCACATTCCTCTGTGGGATGGGATTTGGAATCCATCGTCTTCTAGACTTGGACACGTCTCTGCTTTCCCTGTGACCTTCTCAAGAGTCCTAGTACAAAACTAGATTCAATTCTTAGAGAGGCTTACTTATTTTTAACATGGCCCAATTTTATCTCTTTTGGATGAAACACACCCTGAACATAAAACTTGCTGTGCCTTTTTGTCCTTTTCTCTAGGTCACTGCTTAGATTTTTTTGAGCTTCCAAGTTGCAGTCAGCTCATGTTGCAGAGAACAGATTCTTAGCCATCAATTTTTGCCTTCTAGGTAAAAGGGAATAAATTACTCCTTTCAAATGTCTTCCAGCAGCTGCTGAACTTTTCTCAGAAGTATCTGTTATTTTGTTTTAAATATATTCTGAGTTTTGTTTTTTGTTTACCAACAGAGTTTTCTGGCTGACAATTTTTTCCACTTTTCATTAATTGTGAAAGTGGTTGGTGTTAATAAGAAAGGGCAAATTTTCCCAAGG
>NW_016859353.1:0-1322 GCF_001698545.2 Rhinopithecus bieti | reverse complement strand
TGTAAAAAAAATAAATCTTAAGCTGAAAATCGTAAAATATAAGTAATTAAGTGAAAATTACTCATCTTAGTCTCAACCTTACTTTACCAAGTACTTTTTGTCATTCCTACGTGTCCTTTTATGCCAGATATTAAAACTTTTTTTTTTTTTTTTTTTTTTGAGATGGAGTCCCGCTCTGTTGCCCAGGCTGAAGTACATATTGTTGTTTTTTGGTGGAAGTTATTTACTACAGCAACCTTATGGGAATTGCTTTACTTACTCTACTATGTGCAGTAGGAATATATACTGTAGCACCCCAAGGATGAAATATCAAACAAAGAATCTCCATTACTGTAGCATTTTGTTTAATTATTATCATCATAGCAGATATAACAGTTACTAATAAAACAATAACATATGGGTCTTTCCAAACATGTGCCTCTGCCTGTCATTGGGAAAGAAATGTTGCTTCTGTCTCCACCAATCAGGCCTAATATGAAATGGTGCTGAAAAGCCTAGGACTAATGTTCTTATCCTGCCTCAATAACCTTTTCCAAAACTTTTAACTAACAGAATCATGGCCATTTCACAGACAGCGACCCAAAATATCTACAGACAGTGTTGCTCCTGCAGTTGATCCAAGATCAAAAAAATCTCCCCACCCTACCCCATCAACAAGAAGTAGCCAGAAAGAACATGTTGCCTCTCATTCCTTTATAACTAAAGGGTCTGGAATGACAGAGCAAGGTAACCATCATCTTGAACGAACACTGCCAACTGAAGATACAGCTTCCTTTCTAACCTCATGCATTTCAAAGAAATCACTTGTCTTCTAACAACAAGCAGCCAGAAACAGCAGATAATAAAACACAGATAAGACAGCTGGGGTACAGAGGGAGGTAGGGGTAAAGGCTCTTGGATAACTGCCAAACTTCACCCTCATACAGTGGGTATCAGTAAAACAGTAGCCCTGAATAAGCATATTGCTTTCCCTTCAGGTGCACTGAGACAGGGAAGCTAAAAGCAGTATCGGGAGGTATGTCTGCAGCTCCAGGAGGATGTATGGAAAGAGATACACAACCCTACCTTCGAAACAGGAATTAAATGAAATTAAAGAATGTGTAAGCAAAACTCAGTTGTATGTAAGAAAACCCAGTCTCCCCAAGGAAGAGAAAGAGCTGAAGTCCTTTAAAATTAACTGCCTGTTTTCTGTGGCTAGTCAGACTTCTCTCTCTCTCCCTTTCCTAGGCATTGGAAGACCCTGATTCTCTACCTGGGCAGCTGCAAGGTCGCTAGACAGATAAACTCAAGTCATAAAACATGTTTTTCCTTGAAAAGTAAGA
>NW_016859352.1:0-1904 GCF_001698545.2 Rhinopithecus bieti | reverse complement strand
AGCATCTGTAGGTCCCTGGAAGGTCAGACCTCTTGGGACTGATGGAATAGTTGGCCTGGGAACCCCACCATGGAGCTCTCCAAAAGGTGCAAGGGCTCCTCAAAGGTCACCTCACTGTGCAGAAAGAAGTGCCCAAACACGGTATCTGACGAACATTGTAGGATGACCGTCTCCCCCGATTTCACCAGGGGACCTGGGAGGGCCCGGAGGGAAGGTTTTTTGTGGACTCCTAAAAAGAGAGGTTGTGAGTTTAGGCGTCTCCCTTTGTCATCATATCCATGGCACCTGGAATGAGTGAGGGTTCCCCTCCCGACTGTCTGTCCCTCTCCTCCCTCTCTATGTCTCCCTGTCTTTTATCCCCTGGTGCAGGTCCCTCCAACTCTCTCCTTCCCTCTTCTGTGTCCGTCTGTGTCTAGTAGCCTCGGACTCCCTTCCCACTGGGCTCAGCCTCATCTCTTAGTCTGTTGTATCTGTTTCCAACTCATCTCTTTCCTCCTGTCTATGTGGGGGTGGAAGAGGAACCACGGCAGGCTGCATGTCCAGGCTCTTAGCTGCCTAGTTCAGTCTCTTTCGGACAAATTGGAATCCCTGGCAGGAGGTATGAACTGATCAGTAAGGCAGGCACCAGTGTCCACACCGCCTGTTCCTAGTGGGGATTGGGAGCCTCTCCTGCCATGCCTGTGCCTTCTCCATGGCCTCAGCTTCCACAAGGTGGCTCTTGGTGCTGGTTCCAGGAGCATCGACCTCTCCCTGTGTGGAGGGAGCCTGGTGGTGGCATCAGCATCCCGCCCTTGCTGATCTCGAGGTTGTCAACCTTCTCCTTATTTGGTTTCTTTAATTAATTGATTAATTAATTGATTTTTGAGACAGAGTGTCACTTTTTCACCCAGGCTGGAGTGTAGTGGTGTGGTCTTGGCTCACTGCAACTTCTGCCTCCCGGATTCAAGCGATTGAATCCAGTCATTGGTTTACTCGTGCCCACCACCATACCCGGCTATTGTTGTTTGGTTTCTTAACTTGTCCTTGACCTGGTTCCTGTGTTGGTTTCCTGTTGCTGTGGCTGAAAATTATCACAAACATGGCAGCAGGAGAGAACACACTGACCCCTTCCACTTCTGGAGACAGAAATTGGATCCAGTTCTTCCTGGGCTAAAATCAAGGCGTCTACAGGGCAGCGTTCCCTCTGGAGACTCAGCAGAGCGGTTCTCTTGACTTCTCCAGCCCGTAGAGGCCACCTGCCATTGTGGCTCGTGGCCTTCCTCCACCTTCAAAGCCCACAGTGGCTGATGGAGTCTCCCACGACGCTGCTCTAATCCCCACTCTCCTTCTTCTCCTCCTCTTGTTTGGTGCTTTGTGATTACACTGAGCCCAGTGGGACAGTCCAGGCTGTTTCCCCATCTGAAGGTCAACTCATCAACAACCTGAGCTCCGTCTTCCCCTTCAGTCCCCTGCCCTATAGCATGAAGAGTCACAGGCTCCAGGGATTAGAATGTAACCATATTGTGGACAGTTATTCTTCCCATCACAGCACCCATTTCCCTGTATTCAATCCCCTTTACCCCAAAGACATCAGGTACTGGGTGATGGGACCCTGGTGGACACCCCAGCAGAAGCTCTGGGATTCAGGAGGTGGGACAAGGAGAAGCCCAGACAGGAGCCCTCTGACCTGTGACCCTGATCGCCAGGGGTTCACTGAGTGCCGACCACTCAGTGGGGAGTGCGGGTATGAACCCCGACATCTGTAGGTCCCTGCGTGTGCCTGGGTCACAGGGCCCATGAGGAAGCTCTCCTGGAATATTCTGCCGTGAAAGGTGGGAACGTGACTTCTGTCGTCTTTGCACAGAGTGAAGTTGGTAAAGTTGTTAAACCCACGACGATAGTGACACCAAAGAGTCACGTGTCCT
>NW_016859351.1:0-580 GCF_001698545.2 Rhinopithecus bieti | reverse complement strand
TGAAGCAAAAAACAGCCCACATAGCCAAGACAATCCTAAGCAAAAAGAACAAAGCTGGAGACATCACGCTACTTGAATTCAATCTATACTACAAGGGTACAGTAACCAAAACAGCAAGGTACTGATACCAAAACAGATAAGTAGACCAATGGAACAGAACAGAGGCCTCAGAAATAACACCACACATCTACAACCAACTGATCTTTGACAAACCTGACAAAACAAGCAATGGGGAAAGGATTCCCTATTTAATAAACGGTGTTGGGAAAACTGGCTAGCCATATGCAGAAAGCTGAAACTGGATCCCTTCCTTACACCTTATACAAAAATTAACTGAAGATAGATTAAAGACGTAAACATAAGACCTAAAATCTTAAAAAACTCTAGATGAAAACCTAGGCAATACCACTCAGGACATAGGCATGGACAAAGACTTCATAACTGAAACACCAAAAGCAATGGCAACAAAAGCCAAAATTGACAAATGGGGTCTGTAAACTAAAGAGCTTCTGCACAGCAAAAGAAACTACCATCAGAGTGAACAGGCAACCTACAAATGGGAGAAAAGTTTTGTAATCTA
>NW_016859350.1:0-1904 GCF_001698545.2 Rhinopithecus bieti | reverse complement strand
TCCGCCTCAGAGGTTCAAGCAATTCTCCTGCCTCTGCCTCCTGAGTAGCTGGGACTACAGCAGCACACTACCACAGCTGGTTAATTTTCGCTTCTTTTTTTTTTTTTTTTTTTTTTTTTTGAGACGGAGTCTCGCTCTGTCGCCCAGACTGGAGTGCAGTGGTGCGATCTCGGCTCACTGCAAGCTCCGCCTCCCGCGTTTACGCCATTCTCCTGCCTCAGCCTCCCGAGTAGCTGGGACTACAGGCGCCCGCCACCTCGCCCGGCTAGTTTTTTTTTTGTATTTTTTTAGTAGAGACGGGGTTTCACCGTGTTCGCCAGGATGGTCTCGATCTCCTGACCTCGTGATCCACCTATCTCGGCCTCCCAAAGTGTTGGGATTACAGGCATTTTCGTATTTTTAGTAAAGAAGGGATTTCATCATGTTGGTCAGGCTGGTCTTGAACTCCTACTCCTGGCCTCAGGTGATCCACCACCTCGGCCTCCCAAAATGCTGGGATTACAGGTGTGAGCCACGGCGCCCAGCCAGGGCAGCTTTAAATAGCACATTTGTTACAATTTTGGAAGGGTAAACTTCACAATGACCTGAGGTGTGGAAAAATAACATGCTCTCCCTGCCTTTCTATCAAAAAAGGTCTTTAAAGCTGTTTGGAGTGAGAAGGGGCAGAGGGAGGCTGGCTCAGCTGTTGCCTGAGGAAGGCAGCATCATGCCAGGGAAGAGAGAGCAAGCATTGCTCCCTGGCTACCCACCAAGAAGAGCCTTTAGCCAGGAAAGAGGATGAGGATGGAAGACAGCTCTCCAGCTGTGGTGAGTACAGCTGAGAGGCAGAGGTAGGGAGGTCTCCCTGAAGTCCTGAGGGATTTGTTCATTCCTGGGTTCAATAAATATTTATTGATCAGGCATGGTGGCTCATGCCTATAATCCTAGCACTTTGGGAGGCTGAGGCAGGAGGATCACTTGAGCCCAGGAGTTTTGGGCTGCAGTGAGCTATGATCGTGCCACTGCACTCCAGCCTGAGCAACAGAGAAAGACTCTGTCTCTGAAAATATAAAAATTGACCGGGTGAGGTGGCTCACACCTGTAATCCCAGCATTTTGGGAGGCCGAGGTGGGCAGATTACGTGAGGTCAGGAGTTCAAGACCAGCCTGGCCAACATGGTGAAACCTCGTCTGTACTAAAAATGCAAAAAATTAGCTGGCCATGGTAGCAGGCGCCTGTAATCCCAGCTACTCGGGAGGCTGAGGCTGGAGAATCACTTGAATCGGGGAGGCAGAGGTTGCAGTGAGCCGAGATTGTGCCATTGCACTCCAGCCTGGGCAACAAGAGCCAAACTCCATCTCAAAATAAAATAAAATTACTAGCTAGGTGTGGTGGTGTGTGCCTATAGACCCAGGTACTTAGGAGACTGAGGCAGGAGGATTGCTTGAGCCCGGGAGGTCAAGGCTGCAGTGAGCCTTGATCTCACCACTACACTCCAGCCTGGGTGACAGACTGAGACCCTGGCTAAAAAAAATTTTTTTAATTAAAAATAAAAATAAATAATCATGGAGCACCTACTGCATGCCTGGCACTATTCCAGTGCCAGGGATGCAGCAGTGAACAAAGCAACATCCCTGCCCTCCTGGAACTTACGTTGCAGAGGTAAAAAGTAAAGTAAACAAATAAATAAATGTATGGTCAGTGGCAGTCAGTGCTGTGAGTGAAAATAAAGGTGACGAGAGAGTGATAGATTGTATGTGGGTGAACCAGGTATGGTGGCTCACACCTGTAATCCCAGCATTTGGGAGGTTGAGGCGGGCAGATCACCTCAGGTCAGGAGTTGGAGAACAGCCTGGCCAACATGGAGAAACCCTGTCTCTACTAAAAAATACAATTAGCCAGGCACGATGGTGGGCACATGTAAT
>NW_016859348.1:0-2240 GCF_001698545.2 Rhinopithecus bieti | reverse complement strand
AAATAAAATAAAATAAAATAAAAAAAAAAAAGATTAGTATGAAAATTAAAATTACAAAATAAAGTAAAAAAAGCAACACAGACTTGTATCTACACTGTGACGATGGAGACTCACAAGGTTTGAATCCTGGGCAAGTTCCTCTCTAGACCTCAAATCTCACCTGGAGTGTGATGAGACCCATCAGAAAGGGTTGGTTTGAGGTCTAAATGTGATAATTCACGTATAGTGCTTAGAAAGCATTCAGTACATGTTAGCAGTCGTTATAGCCATTCCTGGTATCCATGGAGGACTGGTTCCAGGACCTCTGCCAATACCAAACTCCATGGATGCCCAAGTCTCTTATATAAAATAGCACAGTATTTATATATAAGCTAAGCACATCCTCCTGCATACTTTAAGCCATCTCTAGATTACGTATGGTATCTAATATGATGTAACTAATACTATGCAAAGTTGTTTATACTTTCTCATCTAGAAAATAATGACAAGAAAAAAGTCTGTATATATTCAGAACAGACGGAAATTTTCCAATTTTTTTTTTTTTTTTTTTGAGACAAAGTCTTGCTCTGTCGCCCAGGCTGGAGTGGTGCAGTGGTGTGATCTCGGCTCACTGCAAGCTCTGCCTTCCGGGTTCACACCATTCTCCTGCCTCAGTCTCCTGAGTAGCTGAGACTACAAGCACCTGCCACCACGCTCGGCTAATTTTTTTTTTGTATTTTTAGTAGAGACGGGGTTTCACCATGTTAGCCAGGATGGTTCTTTTTGTTTGAGATGGAGTCCTGCTCTGTCACCCAGGCTGGAGTGCAGTGGTGCAATCTTGGCTCACTGCAACCTCCGCCTCCCGAGTTTCAAGCCATTCTTCTACCTCAGCCTCCCTAGTAGCTGGAATTACAGGCGTGCACCACCACATCCAGCTAACTTTTGTATATTTTGTAGAGATGGGGTTTCACCATGTTGGCCAGGCTGGTCTTGAACTCCTGACCTCAGATGATCCACCCACCCTGGCCTTTCAAGTTTCTGGGATTACAGGCATGAGCCACCGTGGCCCGCCCCCTCCAAATATTTTTTTTTTTTTTTTTTTTCTTTTTTTTTTTGAGACGGAGTCTCGCTCTGTCACCCGGGCTGGAGTGCAGTGGCCGGATCTCAGCTCACTGCAAGCTCCGCCTCCCGGGTTTACGCCATTCTCCTGCCTCAGCCTCCCGAGTAGCTGGGACTACAGGCGCCCACCACCTCGCCCGGCTAGTTTTTTTTGTATTTTTTTTAGTAGAGATGGGGTTTCACCATGTTAGCCAGGATGGTCTCGATCTCCTGACCTCGTGATCCGCCCATCCCGGCCTCCCAAAGTGCTGGGATTACAGGCTTGAGCCACCGTGCCCGGCCGGAATATTTTCAATCTGCCGTTGATTGAATCCAAGAATGCAGAACCCATGAATATGGGGAGCTGACTGTATTATACTATTATACCTAGTGAAATAATCAACACATGGACAAAGTCTAGAAAAGAGGCAGATATGTTGGGTTATCAAGATTGTGGCATTCTTTTACTAACAGTTCCATTACTTTTACAATAAGAATAATACTGTTATCTTTATGTAAATAATACATAAATTTTCATGACTCAGCAGTACAACTGGGAACCTTGACCAGCACGGATGGTGCCAGCACCTCATCTAAACCCTGCAGCCAGTTTATCTTTTCTTCTGCCTTTTCCCATGTTTCCTGCCGCTTCCTATGGGTAGAGCAACGATTCCCACTTCAGAGCCCATTTCGCTATAAAGTGCTAGCACTTGGCCTAGTCTCAATTCAGTGCATAAAGGCACCGAGACTGCATTCTGAAACTGAGGAAATAGGGTGCAACTGCACAACAGAGAGGTTTTCTTCAGGCCCATAAAAATGTTTGATACGTGCTCTTTCTCAGTTAATTAAATATAGTCTTGGTTTTCACCACATTGTCAGTATCTTGGGAAAATTATTTTAAAAGCCTAAACAGGCCAAGTGTGCTGGCTCAGGCCTGTAATCCCAACACTGTGGGAGGCCAAGGCAGGTGGATCACCTGAGGTCAAGAGTTCGAGACCAGACTGGCTAACATGGCAAAACCCCATCTCTTAAAAAAAAAAAAAAAAAAAATTAGCCAGATGGGGAGGCAGGAGAATTGCTTGAACCTGGCAGGCAGAGGTTGCAGTGAGCTGGGATCGCACCACTGCACTCCAGACTGGGCAAACAGAGTGAGACTCTGTCCC
>NW_016859347.1:0-1226 GCF_001698545.2 Rhinopithecus bieti | reverse complement strand
ATTGATTTTTACTATATAAATTCAAGTCAAATGAACTTTCACGTGAACTTCATAAAAACAAATCCAGAAAAAAAAAAAAAAAAAAGGCTGCACAAAACAAAACGTCTGTGGAAGGTGCAGAGTTAATAAGATTTGTATCAATGAAGGGAAACAGGCTTGAAACAAATATAAAGAGGCCAGATTGGTAAGGCTATTTCACCCTTCCTGTTGAGCCATTTCCTATGTCTCCTAAATACATTATCCAGAGCTACTTTTCAGCACTTTGGCTCAAATTCTAAAGAATCTCATTTTCTTCAAAGTCTGTTCTATGGTTAATTACTTGCCTTCTAACTACTCTGGGTATAGCCAAGAAACAGGTAGAATGCACCTGTTGTTCTTGAGTTACATCTGAGATAGAGCCTGGCATTCTATTCGCTTCTGAGGAATGTTAATTGCTGTTACCAGCATGACAGGTACAATGAGGAGCAGAAAAATGATCAATGAACTCAACCACTGAACAGGAGCAGAACTCAGACACTATGAGAAAAATCCACAGTGCTGTAACTGTAATTACTAATAATAATCAGTCTGGCAATCAACAATTTGACCCTTGAAATAGATTTTTTTAAACAGGGCCTAAAGTTCTAAATTTCTACAGTAGTCCCTGTCCACATGAGGAAAAAATATATATGTGTGTGTAATTCCATTTTCCATGTTTCTATCAAGCCAATTCACTCACCTCAACTGTCTCTCATGGCTTCTCTCTTCTGTAGGCAATGTTCCTCAGTTCCAGATCATTACTGGTGTGGAGTCCTATCTATTCTGAATTCTGAGTCACTTCCTTTCTCACCAGTTTCATGCTTTAAACATTCCCATTTCTGTATAATACTTTACAAAATGAAGCCAACTCCCATATTGGTGCACTATTTTTTTTTTTTTTACCCTCCACGTTGGCTTCTTCTCTTACTGTGACCCAGTTGACAGGGAAAAAGGGATGTACTTATTACTTGAACACAATCTGGGATATCTGTTTAGAATATTTTCATATTTTAAGTTTCCTAACTTGGTGATCTCCAAATACTACATAATATTATTCATTAGACTTTAAAATATCCTGACGATATCTCTAGCGATCATATTCTTACTACGGGGAAACTGAGGCACAGTGAAGAGAAGTAAGTTCCTAATAAAATTAGGAACCTAATAAAATTAGCAACTGAATTAGGAGATGTAAACTGAATGACTAC
>NW_016859346.1:0-1268 GCF_001698545.2 Rhinopithecus bieti | reverse complement strand
GGCGTTGGCACTGTCCCGGCCGGCGTTCACTGCGAGCCCTGCTCCCATCTGAGCTCTGCCCGCCACTGGAACTCAACCAAGACCCAAGATAAATGGACAAAGAAGTGACACCCCGAGAACTCAGAGCACCCCGCAGGGCGGGGCTCAGACAGTCCTGAGCTGCAGCTGTCCCACGCTCGGCTTCTGTTACGCAGACGTGGCCACCGAGGCCACTGGGCACCCAGGGCCTGGGCTTCTGTGAAGACCTGGACAGGAGGGGCCCCGAGGACCTGCAGAGATGCCCATCATCAGGGGGCACCCATCGTGGGGAGGCACTGGCTGTGGCACCACACACCCCTCACCCGCCCGGGGCCCTCACCCACCAGGAACCCCCCGCACAGCGCCGTGGCCCAGCCTGGAGTGGCGCCAGGAGCCAGCCCCTCCGGAAGCCCCCTTGGCCGACGCTGGTCCGATCTCATCCTCGGATCACAGCCAAGGCGCCGGAGCAGGCTCCTGACACAAATCTCCAAGGGCTCAGCACTCAATTAGTGCGTGTGCCACGTGGCCAGACGCCCAAGAGGCCCCGGGAGAGAGCTCATTACGCCGGCTGCACATCTGGTGCCCAGAGCCCTGGGGAATTAGCTCCGGGCGTGATTTACAGCCACATCTCCTTGTCCTTTCCTGAAGGAGACAAGATTCTTGGGACCCCAGAGAAGAGCGTTTCTGAGGTGATGCGTGGCCGTCCCACAGGCGGCGTGGCCCCTCCACCTCGGCAGCCACGGTGGCCCGCCTGCTCCTGGGGAGTCTCCTCCAGTGGTTGAGGGGGGCTCAGTCACCCCCAGCCGGCTCTTGTGCCCACAGGTGGGAGGGCGGCTTCCTGCGTGGGCTCTGATGTCCTCAAGGGATGGTGTTGCCCCAGGGCCTCCCCAGCCAGAGCCCGCAGCGACTGTGTGCTGGCCGCTGCAGGGGCGAAGAGCCTTTTCTGGCCCAGCTTGTTGGGACTGTGGGGGCCCAGGTGGCCAAAGGTCTCCAGCTGAGGGCCAGGTGCTTCCAGAGGCAGGAGAGCCATGCCAGCTGCTCCATGGAGCTGCCCTCCAGTGGCAGAGGCCCCCTTGGAGGGCCGCTCACCAGCTGTGGGCTCCAGTGAGCTCCTTCAGGCACGGGCATCCGGTGGCCTTGTCCCTGGGATCATGCAGGACCCAGAAGGGGAGGCGGGGCTGTTCCCCTGGGGGCTGTGGGACACCCATGTGAAGACGGGAGGTCCCGGGTAGTGCCTGGGGGCCGCGAGG
>NW_016859345.1:0-928 GCF_001698545.2 Rhinopithecus bieti | reverse complement strand
ATCTCACAGATTTACACCCTTGTTTTCATGGAGCATTTTGCTAACACAATTTTCATGGAATCTGCAAAGGTATATTCACAAGTGCATTGAGGAAAAAGGTGAAAACGGAAATAACCTCAGAAACAAAGTAGAAGAATCTTCCTGACAAACTGCTTTGTGATTTGTGAATACCTCACACATAGTTACATGGTTCTTTTCATATAGCATTTTGGCAGCACTGTTTTTGGGGAATCTGAGAAGCAATAATTTGGATTGCATTGAAGCCTATGGTGACAAAGGAAATATCCTCAGATAAAATCAAGAAAGAAACTTTCTAAGAAAGTTCTTGTGATGTGGGATTTCATCTCACAGAGTTACATCTTTCTTTTCATTGAGAAGTTTGCTAACACTTTTTCGTGGAAGCTGCAATGGGATATTACGGAGCGCATTGAGGCTTAGGTGTAAAAGGAAATATTCTCAGATAAAAACTGGCAAGAAGCGTTCTGAGAAACTACTTTCAGATGGGTGAATTCATCTCACAGAGATACACTGTTGTTTTCATTGAGCAGTTTGATAACACTGTTTTCGTAGAATCTGAAATAGGATATTTGGGAGCATATGGAAGCCTACAGTGACAAACGAAATATCCTCAGACAAAAACCAAAAGAAACTTTCTGAGAAACTGCCTTGTGATGTGTGAATTCATCTCACAGATTTACAACTCTCTTTTCATGGAGCAGTTTGCTAACACTGTTTTCGTGGAATCTACAAAGAGGTATTCACGAGTGTATTGAGGACTATGGTGAAAAGGAAATATCCTCAGACAAAACTAGAAAGAAGCTTTTTGAAAACTCTTTGTGATCGGTGAATTCAATTCACAGAGGTACACCTTTCTTTTCATTTACCATTTTGATAGCACTGTTTTGGGGTTCTGCAAAGGGTTTTCCAG
>NW_016859344.1:0-1907 GCF_001698545.2 Rhinopithecus bieti | reverse complement strand
CAAAACAAACTCATAAATTTTATTAAAACATTATTAGATATTTTGTGATTGTTTTTTAACTCATCAGCTATTGTTAGTATTAGTGTATTTTATGTGTGATTTAATACAATTCTTCTTCTTCCAAATTGGCTCAGGGAAACCAAAAGATTGGACACCTGCTTTATGACATATAATATGCTTATCTAAAAATGGCATGTCCACCGACATTGAAAACAATAGGAATCGCTAGTTCTCAGAAGCCTCCCTCAACATAGGTAAATTTGTTAGATCCCTCTGAGAATCATATAATAAGAATCAGAGTTTGAATCAAGTTGTTAAGATTGCCTCACTGCCAAATTATGTCTCTCGTGCAACAAGTGAAATACATTGGCCTTACAGTTTATTGACACAGCTTCATATATTTCATATTTTGGTTTTTCATTTGGAAAACTATGCATCAGCTCCATTTTACTTTACTGTTTACTATATATTGATAATATTAACTATTACTTTATTCAATATATTGATGCTTTTAAATAAATATTGATTATCCTATAATCTTAAAATTTAAATTTAGAGTCAAAGTTATTTTCAATGAGCTAATGCAATATTCATTTCAAACTATATTTGCCTATATATTTACTGACATTAGAGATTAGAGATTAAAACACTGTCTTTCTCTTTCTCTCTCTCTTATACATATATGTACATACACACACATAGACACACACAAACACACATGCATACATGCAGCCATTTTTATAAGTGCAATACATAATCTCCAAAGTGTATATACCATGAACTTTTTTAGAAATCAAGAATAATTTATGAGATCGGATATTCTAAGTTTTGTAGAGTGCTGCTACAAATCTATTACATTTTATCTCTACCAAAGAGTAGAAAATTGAAAATATTTAAATCAATTTTGTTTTTTGCTTTTTATGAAATTCATATAGTTGAATTGAGAAATAAGAAAATGCAGTCAGAGTCCCACATGTGACAGAATCTAGGGAGCAGCTTTCTTTATTCTTTGGTATTATTCTTTAGTAATCTAAATGGTTTTGAGATTTCTTCTCATTGCCCTGGGTTAAAAGTTCTCAAAGTGGGTCTCTAGATCATTTCAGGGAGTACACAAGGTAAAAATATTTTAATAATAATACTAAGACATCGTTTTTATGTTTTCTCTGTTGATATTGTCTAAAATGATGCAAAACCAATGGTAGTAGATACAATCATGGTACCTTGCCAAAATCTAAGCAGAGCACCAAATTTTATTCACAGTCCATATTTACTTCACCACCTAACAAACTGAAAAAAAAATAGTTTTGCTAAAAGACACTCTTGAGAAAGCAGTTAAAATATTACATATTTAGTCTTGGTTCTTGAGTACAAACCATTTTCCTGTTCTATGTGATAATAGGGAAGTTCACATAGAGCACCTGCTGTCTAAAAATTACAATGGTAGCCTTGATTGTTCTAGCTGGGAACTAAAATAGACAATATTTTATAGAAAAGCATTTTCACTTGAACTAATGTCAGATGGATAATTGGTATTGAGACTTGTATATTTGATAAAATGTTTCTCAAAAATGATTAAAGCGAGAGTTTCACTTCAAGGAAAAAACTGGTAGTATTTTGTAGGATGTCATTCTGTTTGGATTTGTTTGATGCATTCTCATAACTACACTGAAGCTATGAATTTTTCTGAAGAATACCACAGAAGTGTGACTATTTTCATTATAGTATGGCAGGTGACATATGATACAAAGAGGATATTATTGGGGACGATAAATTTAATTACAGGTTTCTCCACTATAAGTTATTATTTTTTGCTTTAAATACTCAATGCTTTAGAATGGAATCACTAATCAAGCCCAAACTCCATTGAAGGAGAAGTAATCTCCATTTCTTACAGAGATGTATATCAT
>NW_016859343.1:0-946 GCF_001698545.2 Rhinopithecus bieti | reverse complement strand
GAGAACAAATCCCCTTTGACTGCAATTTTCCTTTACCTACCCAAATCCTATAAAACTGCCCCACCCTTATCCCCCTTCGCTGTCTCTCTTTTCAGACTCAGCCCGCCTGCACCCAGGTGATTGAAAAGCTTTATTGCTCACACAAAGCCTGTTTGGTGGTCTCTTCACACGCACGCGCATGACAAAAGCTATCCATTTGAAAGTCATATTTGGTACATTGAAAAAAAACATTCCCAGGTCACATTTAATTTGGTCATGTAGTATATTATTGCTCTCCAGAATTAGCTGTATGACGAAAACATGATACCTCCACTTTCTCCCCCAACTGTCAAATCTGGCATTATCCAGCTTTCCAAATGTTGCCAATCTAATATTATTACAAGGGACTATTAATTTGTCGTTGTTTTAATTAACATTTTTGTGATGAGTTGTAATTTTGAGCAGCTCTATAAATGCTATATTCACTTTCTACATTTCCTGTTCTGTAAATTGCTCACATATCTATTAGAGATTATGTGCTTTTCTTTTTGATTTGTAGCAGTTTCTTATATGATTTAGATACTAATTACTTGTCTATTTTAGACATTACAAATATCATCTGTCCAATCACTCCTCAAAAATTGTGTCCATGGTTACTCTCACTGAACAGAAATCTTTACCTGTGATGTAATAAACATTATTGAAAATTGTCCTTTCTTTACATCTTATTCTGTAAACATGCAATAATCACCTAAGTGCTGAATTCTAGAGAAGAGATTCTCAGATAACTTAGTCCCACTCACCTAGGGATTACTAGTTTAGGAGAAAGAAACATAATTGTAATTAAAGGAAAATTAAATTTAAGAAGAAATGTCAAAGCACTGAAATGAGAACATAGGAATTTGAAAAACGTGTACTAATGAGGACCAGCTTTGCTGAAATCATGAGTTTAGGGGGAAAAAAAAGT
>NW_016859342.1:0-946 GCF_001698545.2 Rhinopithecus bieti | reverse complement strand
GAGTGTGAATTCATCTCTCCGAGTTACAACTTTGTCTTCGCGAAACAGTTTGCTAACCCTCTTGTCGTGGAATCTGAGAAGTGATATTTTGGAGTGCCTTGAGTCCCATGGTGAAAACGGAAATATCCTCAGATAATAACTGGAAAGAAGCTTTCTGAGAAATTCATTTCTGATGTGTGAATTCATCGCACAGAGATTCACCTTTCCCTTCTGGTAGCAGTTTGATAACCCTGTTGTCGAGAAATCTGCAAAGTAATAATTGGGACCTCATTGAGGGCTATGGTGAAAAAGGAAATATCCTCCGAAAAAAACCGGAATGAAGCTTTCTGAGAAACTGCTTGTGATGTGTGAATTCATTTCGAAGTGTTACAACACTCTTTCAGGAAGGAGTCTGCTGGCACTGAATTTGTGGAAGCTCAGAAGTCATATCTTGGATATGGTTGAATCCCATGGTGAATAATGAATTACCCTCAGGCAAATCAGCGGAGCAGCCCTCTCAGAAACTTCCTCCTTGTAGCTGAATTCAGCTCATAGTGTTAGATCTTTGTTTTCACTCAGAAGCTTGCTAAGAGTGCTTTGGCAGAATCTGCAAGAAGACACGGTGGCTCTCCGATACCACAACTAACCGCAGCTCGGTAACGATGGAAGCTTTCTGAGAAACTCCTTTGTGATGTTGATTTCAACTCACTGAATTACACCTGCATTTCATGCAGCTGATGGCTAGCCCTGTTTTTGTGGAATCTGAGAAGTGATATTTCTGATCCCTTGGAAGACTACAGGGCCGAAGGAAAGATCCTCCGAAACAAATGAGAAACAAGCTTTCGGAGAAACCTCATTGTGATCTGTGTATTCGCCTCACAGAGATACAGTTTTCCCCTCATGAAGCCGTTCGATAAGGCTGTTCTCGTGGAATTTGCAAAGCGATATTTGGGAGCCCATTGAGGGC
>NW_016859341.1:0-946 GCF_001698545.2 Rhinopithecus bieti | reverse complement strand
TCCTTGTTAGTTTTCTGTCTCATTGATCTGTCTAATATTGACAATGGGTGTTAAAGTCTCCCACTATTATTGTTTGGGAGTCTAAGTCTCTCTGTAGGTCTCTAAGAACTTGCTTTATGACTCTGGGTGCTCCTATATTGGGTGCATATATATCTAGGAGAGTTAGCTCTTCTTCTTGCATTTACCATTATGTAGTGCCCTTCTTTACCTCTTTTGATCTTTGTCGGTTTGAAGTCCATTTTATTAGAGACCAGGATTGCAACTTTCACTTTTTTTTTTTTTTTTTTTTTTTTTTTTTTTTTTTTTTTTTTTGCTCTCCACTTGCTTGGTAAATATTTCTTCATCCCTTTATTTTGAGCCTACATGTGTCTTTGCACATGAGATGGGTCTCCCGAATACAGCACACCAATGGGTCTTGACTCTATCTGATTTTCAGTCTGTCTCTTTTAATTGGGGCATTTAGCCATTTACATTTGAAGTCAATATTGTTATCTGTGAATTTGATCCTGTCATTATGATGCTAGTTGGTTTCTTTTTTGCCCATTCATTGACTCAGTTTCTTCATAGTATCGATGGCATTTACAATTTGGTATGTTTTTGCAGTAGCTGGTACTGGTTGTTCCTTTCCATGTTTAGTACTTCCTTCAGGAACTCCTGTAAGGCAAGCCTCGTGATGACAAAAATCTCTCAGCATTTGCTTGCCCATAAAGGATTTTATTTCTCCTTTGCTTATGAAGTTTAGTTTGGCTGGATATGAAATTCTGGGTTGAAAATTCTTTTCCTTAAGAATGTTGAATATTGGCCCCAATTCTCTTCCAGCTTGTAGATTTCTCCTGAGAGGTCTGCTGTTAGTCTTATGGGCTTCCCTTTGTGGGTAACCTGACCTTTCTCTTTGACTGCCCTTAGTATTTTTCCTTCATTTCAACCTTGGTGAATCTGACGATTA
>NW_016859340.1:0-298 GCF_001698545.2 Rhinopithecus bieti | reverse complement strand
AGCTCATAGAGGCCTATTGTGAAAAAAGTAATATCTGCAGGTAAAATTGGAGACAATTTTTTTGAGAAACTGTTTTGGGAGCTAATTGAGTCTGACAGTGAAAAGTAAATATGCATAGATAAAACTAAAATGGAGCTTTCCGAGAAATTTCTTTGTGATGAGTGAATTCATCTACCAGAGGTAAACTGGAAGCAGTTTGGTCACTCTGTTTTTGTGGAATCAACAAAGGGAACATCTTAGTGCAGAGAAGCTTATGGTTAAAAAGGAATACTCTCAGACAAAACTAGAAAGAAGCATT
>NW_016859339.1:0-296 GCF_001698545.2 Rhinopithecus bieti | reverse complement strand
AGCTCATAGAGGCCTATGGTGAAAAGGAAATATATTCAGATAAAACTGGATAGAAGGTTTTGAGAAACTGTTTTGGGAGCTAATTGAGGCTGATGGTGGAAAAGTAAATATGCATAGATAAAACTAGAAAGGAGCATTTGAGAAATTTCTTTGTGATGAGTGAATTCATCTCCCAGAGGTAAACTGGGAGCAGTTGGTCACCCTGTTTTTGTGGAAACAACAAAGGGAAATTCTTAGCGCAGAGAAACCTATGGTGAAAAAAGAAATACTCTCAGACAAAACTAGAAAGAAGCTTT
>NW_016859338.1:0-1541 GCF_001698545.2 Rhinopithecus bieti | reverse complement strand
TTTTTTCTTTTTTTTTTTTTTTTTTTTTTTTTGAGACAGGGTCTCACCCTGTCGCCCAGGCTGGAGTGTAATGGCGGGATCTTGGCTCACCGCCACCTCTGCCTCCCAGGCTCAAGCTGTTTTCCTGCCTCAGCCTCCTGAGTAGCTGGGACTACAAGTGCCTGTCACCATGTCCCAGCTAATTTTTGTATTTTCAGTAGAGACGAGGTTTCACCATGTTAGCCAGGCCGGTCTTGAACTCCTGACCTCAAATGATCCAGCCGCCACAGCCTCCCATAGTGCTGAGATTACAGGCTGAGCCACCACCCCTGGCCTCACCATTTCTTTAGATTTGAAAATTTCAAAAGAAAAAACAGTTGTAAATTACAATAAGTAAATTCTGAGGATTTGAAATTTATTAATTAGAAAACAGTTCCTTAGTAACTCTTATGTCAGATTTTTTTTGATGGCTCAAATACCACTATTATTTTATTATGTCCAGAAATCTTGCTAATTAATTTTAAGAGCATTTTCTTTATTTCAAACAAGCGTAAATACTTTTAGAAATAAAAGTTTTAAAATAAATGAGAAAATAAAACTATATAACATCATTTTAAAGTTTTAATCCAAATTATAAGAAAGATAAACTAAACTGAGGTAGAAAATCACGAAACTTGTGTCCAGACAGCTGTAAATAATCTTAGCGAAATTATTGACACAAAAGTAAAACAAATTTCCCCAAAGGAACAAAGAGAGTAGCTGACAAAGTAAAAAGTCCAGACACTGAGCTCAATGGTAGGAGTATATGTTTTTCTCCAACTTGTCTAACTTGAGGAATACCGGCAGTATTTTCTCTCACAAAACCAAAGTTGTCTGTGGCAGTTTATTATCTAAAATGGCATACAGTGCCAATAATATGGATAATCTTGGCTGAGCTTGGTGGCTCATGCTTGTAATGACAGCACTTTGGGAGGCCCAGGCGGGCAGATCACGAGGTCTGTAGTTCAATACCAGCCTGGCCAACATAGTGAAACCCCATCTCGACTATAATACAAAAACTTAGCCGAGCATGGTGACGGGCACCTGTAATCCTAGCTACTCGGGAGACTGAGGCGGGAGAATCTCTTGAACCTGGGAGGTAGAGGTTGCAGCAAGCCGAGATGGTGCCACTGCATACCAGCCCCTGCGACAGTGGGAGACTCTGCCTCAAAAAACAAACAAACAAAAAAGGGTAATCTTACATATAAGATGTAGCAAATACATTCTCCATTTAGATAAAAAGTATTTAGGAAAACTTAGGGAACAGTATGCCTCTGTTGCCTCTTGGAAGAATTATCTTCACCCTTTATTCATAAAAACCAGGAGACAAGTAGCCACTGTCTCTCATCATGATTCTCTTACCTTTAGTAGCCAAGTTTTAGAAGTGAATGGTTGTGAGACAAATGTTAAGTAGTACAGGAATTCATTACATACAAAGCTTAAAATTTAACCTGGAAGTAGAAATTATAATTTAGTTTTTTGCAAGTTATCTCATTTCATCATTAGTTTTTTTTAACTAGGAA
>NW_016859337.1:0-1909 GCF_001698545.2 Rhinopithecus bieti | reverse complement strand
CCACCTCAGCCTCCCAAAGTGCTGGGATAACGGGTGTAAGCCACCATGCCCAGCCTGGGGGGGTCTCCTTTATAAGGGCACTGATCTTATTCATGAGGACTCTGCCTTCGTGACCTAATCACCCCCCAAAAGCCCCACCTTTTAGTATCATCACCTTGGGAATTAGGTTTTCAACATTTTAATTTTAAGAGGGACACAAATACTCGGTTCATAACACTGGCCTTTTTAAAGACTTCTTCAGTGATATCTCCAATTTCTGTAATATGAAGACAGCAGCATATGCTGCTGTGTAAGATTAGGCTGACTCTCCTCTTCTCAGAGGTCTTGTCAGTCTTGCTCCTCTTAAGTTCTGGAAGATTTGCCAGACATTAATTGCCAGGCATCCATCCCAAGCTTTGCTCCAAAATCCTTAAAAACATACACATTTTCCTCAAGAAACTAAAATTTTACAAACATGAATGTATAAACCACTGATAGGGATGAATGTGTTAGCTCTTTTTCTTCACTCTTGGTTTATTTGCTTTTGGTGTTTTTCTAAAAGAGTCATTATATTTTCTTGCTAGTCTCTTTAGAGGCGTTCACTGACATTGCTCTGTTGTCACCTTAAAAAGACAAAATGTATTGCTCACCAAGATCAAGGAAAGTGGACCCTCCCATGGGATGTATAAATGTGTTCACTGTGATAGCTCTGTTCTTCAGTTACCTTCTGATCCAACCCCCTCTTTTTCTAGAAAGTTCTCTCTTTACCACTCCACCCTTGCAGCAACACAGAGGTAAGGGAGTTTTCTTCAGTTCTTCAAACAATCATGTTCTGATCATGTTCTGGTCACTGAACTTTATGTCCTCTAAAGTTTTGTGCTCATTGCCTACCATCACAGAAACTCCCAGGATAGCAGTCTTTAGTTCTCCTTCAACCAATTACATTGTGACTCCGTTCTCTGACCTTTACCATTTCCAGAAAATTCTGTCCTTATCATCCCACTCTCCCAGAAACACCGAAGAGACAGGGCTCATTTTGGTACTTCAAAAAACCATATTCTGAACCCAAGCATTGACACTTATTTCTTCCAGAAAGTCTGTCCTTATTCCTCATCCTCCCTCAAAAACCCCAGTGAGGAGGCTTCAGCTTTCTTTCAACCAATCATATTCTGATCTCACACCCCCAGAGCTAGCTTTTATTGTGAGGGAGGGAGATTGAGGCTACTTTGGGAAATCCACAATTGGTGGTTGCCAGAAGGCACAGTACTCATTTTCAGAGGAACCAAAAGATCATTCATGGACTCTACTCATAGTCAGCTACTCAGTCAGGCACCCTTTTGAAGTGCCTGAGTTCACCACTGTGCATTTTCAAATCAGACTCTATATCATCCTCTTCCTCTAGACAGATGAAAGATCACTCCAGCTCCAAAATTATCTGAGGCACAGAGTTTCCCTTGAATGTGGTTCTCAGTTGAATATGCAGGAATTCTGATGACTAAATAGTGTGAACTTCAAATAAAGCGATTTTTGCGTAAGTTGTATATGATTTTCCATTTACACTGACTGGTAATCAGTACATACTGCAAAAATTTCCAAATAATTTTTTGTGGAGGCGATGTGGTGAGAAGACAAGCACCCTGAAGCACTGTGGCTTGGTGGGTGGTTACAGGTCTTTCACTAATTGGCTGTGTGGCCTTAGGAATAATCACTTTCTTAACAATTCCTCACTTGTGAAACCAAGTTTGCACCAAATAAGTGATTTTCATTTTTTTTTTTTTCACTGTGACCTAGTTAGAAATACATCTTAAAGGTGGCAGTATTTACTACATAGAACACATTATTTTCTCAAAAACAATTCTTAACACTACTCATGGGTGACAGGATGAGTTTTGTTCTCTTTTTTAAAAATTGCTTGCTGTAACCCACAAAA
>NW_016859336.1:0-1262 GCF_001698545.2 Rhinopithecus bieti | reverse complement strand
TACATGATTCTTTTCATAGAGCAGTTTGGCAGCACTGTTTTAGGGAATGTGAGAAGGGATATTTTGATCGCATTGAAGCCTATGATGACAAAGGAAATATCCTCAGTTAAAAACTAGAAAGAAGCTTTCTGAGAAAATGCGCTGGGTTGTGAAATTTCATCTCACAGCGTTACACCATTCATTCAGTCAGTCTGCTAACACTGTTTTCATGGAATATGCAATAGGATATTTGGGAGCACATTGAAGCCTGTTGTGACAAAGTAAATATCCACAGATAAAAACCGAAAAGAAGCTTTCTCAGAAGAGAGTAGTGTAACTCTCTGAGATGAAATCATGCATCACAGTTTCTCAGAAAGCTTGTTTCCAGTTAATATCTGAGGATATTTTCTTTGTCACGATAGGATTCAAAGCAATCAGAAATGTCCCTTCTCAGATTCCACAAAAACAGTGCTAGCAAACGGCTCCATGAATGAGTAGTGTAACTCTGTGAGACGAATTCACACATCCCAAAGCAGTTCCTCAGAAAACTTCTTTCTAGTTTCTTTGTGAGGATATTTCCTTGATCACCATAGACTTCAAAGCGATGCAAAATATCCCTTCTCAGATTCCTCAGAAGCAGTGGTAACAAACTGCTCCATGAACAGAACGGAGTCTTTCTGTGAAATGAATTTACACATCACAATGCAGTTTCTCAGAAAGATTCTTTTAGTTTTATCTGAGGATATTTCCTTTTCACCATAGCACTCAATGCGCTCGCAATATTCCGTTGCAGATTAAACGAAAACAGTGTTAGTAATCTGATCCATGAAAAGAACTGTGTAACTTTGTGAGATGAATATACACATCACAAAGTGGTTTCTCTGGAAGCTTCTTTCTAGTTTTATCTGAGGACATTTTCTTTTCACTATGGGCTTCAATCTTTTCCAAAATACCCCTTCTCAGATTCGACAAAAACTGTGCTAGCCAACTGCTCAATGAAAGAATAGTGTATGACTCTGGAAGGGGAACATCACACACCGGGGCCTATTATGGGGAGGGGGGAGTGGGGAGGGATGGCATTGGGAGTTATACCTGATGTAAATAACAAGTTGATGAGTGCTGATGTGCTGATGGGTGGAGCATACCAACATGGTACAAGTATACATATGTAAAAAACCTGCACGTTGTGCACATGTACCCTAGAACTTAAAGTATAATAAAAAAAAAAGAAAGAGTAGTGTTACTCTTGGAGATAAATTCACACATTACAAAGCAGATTCTCA
>NW_016859335.1:0-1903 GCF_001698545.2 Rhinopithecus bieti | reverse complement strand
AAATGTAATATTTTATGTATTTGTATTTGTACTAAAACTATTTGTACAAATAATTTAAAGTGATGAGATACCTCAAGGCTTGTTCAGAACAGAGTTGGCCCTGCCTCTCCTTCTCCACATCTCATCCCTTACAGGAACCCCCTTCTTTTATGATTGTTTTGGTGTATTCTCCTGTATTTGCAAAACATGTACTTATGTCACTACCTTTCTCTCTCCGTGTATCTCTCTCTCTCTCTCTCTGTCTCTGTCTCCATCTCACTATTTCTCTCTCCGTCTATCTTCCTCATTCTTCCCAATTCAAATCAATCTGTTAAGTTTCCACTATGGATGTTGGAACCTCCCCAGTTATGACACATGCCCTTTCCTCTTTCACACCTTCCACTATAATAATCGTACAATTTTGGATTAGAAAATGTTCATTGTTTTTATTATGAACATGTAACTATCACTCACCACTGAGGCATGCAATATCATGATATCTTTCTAAACCTGTGTAGCGTTTTCTTATTTTCTTGTCTATTGTTTGCATACTTATGTCAACTCCCCTTCAGTTATCTAGATCTTTTCCTAATATGCTCTGCCACACTGTGGTTGCGATCAGTTTCTCCTTTTTGAAAAAAAAAAAAAGTTTCCTCCCAAACTTCTGCGCTGACTGCATTGGGTCTTTTCCAGGTGTCTCAAGGGTCACCCTTTTGGCTTTGGCCTTGTTGGTAATCCATGTGAGACCCTTCAATTCTGTGCTCATTTAAAAATCTCCTCTTTCCTCTATTTGGTGTTTTGTTTTCTTCCTTGATTTATTCCCTCTTTTGGTCGAGCACATCCCCTAACATCTTTCTGAAAAAGGAGGCACAACAGGTTCATTATTAGAGTCTTTGTCTGCAAATATGACTTTTCCTTTGGATATCTGAAGGTTTGTTAAATCGCTAGCTTTCAGTGTGGCATATGAACATCAGAATCATTACTATTTCTTATCTTTATGTGTGACTTCCTCCATCTCTGAAAGCCAATAATTTGATTTTCTTTGAACCAAGTGCTATAAAATGTCATGATGACTGTCTTGACTTATGTTGCTATCCATTCATCGGTGTGAGCATTCATTGATCTCTTTCAGTCTGAAAATTCATGACCTTCAGGTCTTGGACATTCCTTGAATTAATTTTTTGGTTTTTTTTTTTTAACGATTTAATTTGCTGATCTTTGTTTTGATGAATTTTCTTTCATTCTAATGCTGGATCTCTTTCAATAGTATATTTGGTGGTTTTTGCCTTTTGGGTATTTTTTTAAGTCTAGTATTTACCTTTTGGGCCTCTACAATCAGTTTTTTAGATTTCTTTAACTTTACCTTCCAAAATTCTTGAGAGATTTTGTTTCTCCTGTTATATTTTGAATTCTCATAAACTCTTTAAATTTGTTTCATAATGATCTTCTCTGTATCCTCTTAATCGTTTTACAAGGTACAATATTGGTAATTTTCTGACTTTTTTTCTTATAAACTGTGCCTTTGAGTTTTTTCTTTTTGTGTTTACTTAGGCTCTGCCTTTGATATTTAAGCTTTTCTCTGCTGCATCTTGATTCTTGACTGTCTGCTTATGTTTAGGAAAGGTGAGATGCTGATGGTAAATCCAGTAAGTAGGAGTGGACTTGGTAATGGCGGTTCCCATTCTAGGAAGATAAGTATGTGCTGTTCTGTGCTACGTTTCTGAAATTAATCTCTTTGGAAATTTTTTTCTCTAAATATCTGTACTCTAAAAGTCCCTACCCATTTTATGCCTGCTTGTATTTTCTCTTATCATCATCATCTTCATCATTTTCCTCCTCCCCTTTATTATCTCCAGCTTCTAATGCAATGGCTAACAGAGTATTTGCAAAACAAAATGAGTTGATTGTGTATTATATATATTAC
>NW_016859334.1:0-492 GCF_001698545.2 Rhinopithecus bieti | reverse complement strand
GCCCAATGCCATCACACATGTATACTGAATTGACACGGGCTTTGAGCAAACATACACATTTGCTCAAAACAAAGGGACATATGTATTTAATAATGCACTCACACTTGCATAAACACAAATACACAAACAATAGTTATACCCACAACAGCATAGTCCTAAAAAGGCACACACAGTGTAACCATCATAGAGGACTGAAAAGACTGAATGTATTTACTCTGGATGACATGGAGAAGGTTTCATTATCCTTGGTGTACTAGGTAGGAAGACCTTTTCATTCATTCCTTTACTCATCCCTTTGTTCTTTAAGCTACAATTACATGTTGAGCATGCAGAAATACAATGATGAACCAGACTGACATAGTCCCTGCCCTCATGGAATTTACAGTCTAGCAAGGAAACACTCATAATCTGTGATATGTGCTCAGAAGAAAGTAAGCAAGACAATATGTTTGCCAAAGCCCTAGGATAGTAGGCAGTTTCCAGGAACTTTTT
>NW_016859333.1:0-492 GCF_001698545.2 Rhinopithecus bieti | reverse complement strand
AAGGAAAGAGAGAGAGAGAGAAAGGAAGGAAGGAAGGAAGAGAAGGCAAAGCAAAAAACATCTAAAACCGAACCAAAAAAATGCCTTGTTAGTCCTGGGTTAAAAATCAAGCCCTGTAGCAATATGCGCAGACACTTAGACACTGATTATAAAAGGCAATTTAGACTTCCCCTGAAATATTAAAAGGGTAAAAAATTATAGCACAGTGATGCTGGAATAATTTGATTTATTCAGGAAGAGAGGGGAGCTTTATTAGCTTATTACCATCATGGCTGTCCTCTTCACTTCTTCAGAACCAAGAATATGGTTGGTGTTCAAACCTCAGAGCAACACATAATATTTGAAGCCAGGTATTTATTTGTATCAGCCGAATCCTGAAAGTTATCTCAATAGTCACCTTCTTCCAGAAGGTGAAAATAACTGGATAGTCTCTTTTGCTGTGCAGAAGCTCTTTAGAGAGCTTCTGCACAGCAAAAGAAACTACCATCAGAG
>NW_016859332.1:0-306 GCF_001698545.2 Rhinopithecus bieti | reverse complement strand
CGTGTCTCCACGAATTCATGAAAGATTCATGTCTCCACGAATCTTTCTCTATCAGCGTTGTCTTGACAATTGCCTAAAATATTTAGAAATGTGCTGTACATATCATTCAAAACCTGTAAATATTTATGGTATGGCAATT
This sequence comes from Rhinopithecus bieti, assembly GCF_001698545.2. Classification (NCBI taxonomy): domain Eukaryota; kingdom Metazoa; phylum Chordata; class Mammalia; order Primates; family Cercopithecidae; genus Rhinopithecus; species Rhinopithecus bieti. The sequence continues at coordinate 167 of NW_016859332.1, read as the reverse complement.
AAAGAAACAGTAATGTTTAAAATATAGAAAGTAAAAATGAATGCTTGGGATTAGAAAGATATCAAGTAGTATCGTAATTTTTATTTATATCTAAAATATGAGATGGGAAATATTAACTAAACAAAACCCAGCACAGTATATAAGTATTCAATATCTTTCAACATTTT
>NW_016859331.1:0-492 GCF_001698545.2 Rhinopithecus bieti | reverse complement strand
TACAGATTTAGCCAGTTGAGGAGGTAGCTAGCAACCTGACTCAAATATCTGACCTCTTGGCATATTACAAATTTAAAATGTTTTGTCTAAATATACTATCCACGCATTACTACAAGTGAATTAAAAACAGTAATGCTCTGTTACTTTTCATAGTTCTGTCTTTTATTCTATACCTAGGATTAAGCTCTGTGGTCCAGGCTGGACTACAGTGGCATGATGAGAGCTCATACCTCAATGAGGCCTCACACTCCAAGATTCAAGGAATACTCCTGCCTCTGCCTTCCAAATGCTTGGGACTACAGACGTGCACCACCATGTCCAATCTCCTCATTATTTTTACTAAAGAAGAGTATCCTTTGAAGACTACCTGTTTTAAGAAAAAAAAAAATAACTTGTTGTTCACTCATTTTTCAGAAACAACAGTTTAGAATGTAAAGCAAGGATCCCATGATTATAAAACAATGGTATAAATTGGCAGTACAAAATTGATTT
>NW_016859330.1:0-946 GCF_001698545.2 Rhinopithecus bieti | reverse complement strand
ATAAATTTCCCTCTAAACACTGCTTTAGCTGTGTCTCAGAGATTCTGGTATGTTGTGCCTTTGTTCTCACTGGTTTCAAAGAACTTGTTTATTTCTACCTTAATTTCATTATTTACCAAGTAGTCATTCGGGAGCAGGTTGTTTAGTTTCCCTGTAGTTGTGCAGTTTTGAGTGAGTTTCCTAATCCTGAGCTCTAGTTTGATTGCACTTTGGTCTCAGAGACTGTTTGTTATGATTTCCGTTCTTTTGCATTTGCTGAGGAGTGTTTTACTTTCAATTTTGTGGCTGATTTTAGAATAAGTGTGATGTGGTGCTGAGAAGAATATATGTTCTGTAGATTTGGGGTGGAGAGTTCTGTAGATGTCTAGTAGGTCCACTTGATCCAGAGTTGAGTTCAAGTAGTGAATATCCATGTTAATTTTCTGTCTCGTTGATCTGTCTAATATTGTTACTGGGGTGTTAAAGTCTCCGACTACTATTCTGTGGGAGTGTAAGTCTCTTTGTAGGTCTCTAAGAACTTGCTTTATGAATCTGGGTACTCCTTTATTGGGTGCATATATATTTAGGATAGTTAGCTCTTCCTGTTGAATTGATCCCTTTACCATTAAGTAATGCCCTTCTTTGTCTCTTTTGGTCTTTGCTAGTTTAAAGTCTGTTTTATCAGAGAGTAAGACTGCAACCCCAGCTTTTCTTTTTCTTCCCATTTGCTTGGTAAATCTTCCTCCATCCCTTTATTTTGAGCCTATGTGTGTCTTTGCATGTGAGACAGGTCTCCTGAATACAGCACACCGATGGGTGTTGACTCTATCCAATTTGCCAGTCTGTGTCTTTTAATTGGGGCATTTAGCCCATTTACATTTAAGGTTAATATTGTTATGTGTGAATTTGATCCTATCTTTTGATGCTAGCTGGTTATTTTGCCCGTTGGTTGATGCAGTTTCTTCAC
>NW_016859329.1:0-492 GCF_001698545.2 Rhinopithecus bieti | reverse complement strand
GTGGCTCCAGCCACTGGGGAACAGACCAGCTTACACCCACCTTCCAAATTCCACCCTCTCACCTTGGCAGAAGCTGGCCAGGAATTGGGGCCAATGGATGGGTGGGGTCTGCAGACGAAACTGTGTTCAAGTCCCCATGACGGCCTCACACATGGGTGGTGGTCCTGCAGTTCCAGGTGCCAAACACATGCCAGCATCTGCTCAGACAGTGATCTTTGAGGAGGGGGAGCAGCAGAACCTGGGCACTGACCCCACAATGCCACTCACACCCACAGCCGATTCTACAGACAGGCATCAGGTCTCGGTCCTGGCCACCTCCCCCTGCAGGGCTTCAGCTCTTTCCCAGGACTCACGTGGTCCTTCCTCACATGCAGCTCTGCTAGGATGCATTGCTCTGTACCTAGGGGCTCTGAGGTGACAATGGCCATGCTCAAGCAGAGTGGAAGGGCTCAGGCTTGGTGCCCATTGTGGGGACCCTGACTGCAGCACTTC
>NW_016859328.1:0-1854 GCF_001698545.2 Rhinopithecus bieti | reverse complement strand
CCTTTAAAATTCTCTCAAGCAGTTCAAAGCCTACATAAGTTCAAAACTGCCCGCTCTAGCAGAGCAATGGTGACTGCCCCACACTGCATTTTAGTAGCTGAGACTCTGCCCTTTCACTGTGGCAATCTGGGTTCAATCCCTGGCTCAGAGAATGAATTCTTTCTAGTTTGATATTTGTGTGACTTTTGAAATATCAACTGTTCCAGCTAAAATATGGTAGTAAGAGATTGGAAAGAATTTTTTTAGAACTCTGTGGTTAAAAGTCAGCTTAATTAAAAGCCAATTTCCAAGCTGTGTGTGTGTATGGGGAGGGATTGGTGTATATATGTTTATATATGTGTGTGGTGTGTATGTGTGTTTATATATGTGTATGTGTGTATGTGTGTGTGTATACATATATATATATATAAGAAAATGACCTTTGTGTGTGAGTGTGTGTGTATAAAGACCTGAATGCTTTTTCTTTTAATATGTACCAGGTATAGAGCCAAGGGCAAAGGACAATGCCTGGAGCCAGGCTTTGTCAAATCCTAAAGGCTCAAGTCAAAGGACATAAATTTTTAGACAGGCATTTTGTGGTGGTGGTGGTTGTTTTGAGAAAAGTTTTTTCTTCTCAGTCAACTGATTTCTGTTTCTCCATTTATGTCTGACTGTCCCTCCTCCCTCTTGCCACTGTCTATGCCACATGTGAGACCTAACAAAAAAATAAGGAATTTATGATAGCCTGGGATTCCCTGAGAAAACAAAGGACACTAACAACTCCTCTGAAAGGAATCTGCTTTCCTCAAGGAACCCCACAAGTTTTAGGCAGACAGATTCCACTTAGGTATAAAATTCTACTCTCTTTTGTGTTGTATTACCTGATACTTTGGCTTTTGGAGGAGTACCAAAAAAATTATTTTGCATTATGAGAAATTTTTTTACTTTGGTGTGTGTAATAGCTAAGTAAGAGATACTCTTTCAGAGATGGCTAACGGGAGTTGCTTACAGGAAGTAGTCATTATTACAGGAGCTACTCTTTGCATGTTTAAGACAAGAAAGGATACAGTATAAACTCTTAGAAAATGTCTGTAAAAGCATTACATAGCTTGGTTCCATGTTATTTCTCCCTTTTGGGTACCCAGCATTCAGTGTAGGCTCCACCCTGAGCTCAGTGGTCCAGTTAAAAGATAGAGACTAAATTTAAAACTACCTATCTAGGCCGGGAGCAGTGGCTCACGCCTGTAATCCCAGCACTTTGGGAGGCCAAGGTAGGTAGATCACTTGAAGTCAGGAGTCCAAGACCAGCGGAGCCAACGTGGTGAAAGCCCATCTCTCCTAAAATACAAAAGATTAGCCAGGCGTGGTGGTACACACCTCTAATCCAAGCTACTCGGGAGGCTGAGACAGGAGAATCGCTTGAACCCAGGAGGTGGAAGTCGCAGTGTGCCGAAATCATGCCATTGCACTCCAGCCTGGGCGACAGAGCAAGACTTCATCCAAAAAAAAGCAAAACACAAACACAAACACAAACAACCTATCTAAATGAATTGGTCACCTTATAAAATCTTATGGTAAATTTCTATGATTTTGTGTTGCCCTGTATCTATTCTTAATCTTGCTCTAACACACCAAATTTTCTCTCTCTCTCTCTTTTAAACTAGTGAGTTTATCTGTTTCATGGTTAAAATTTTAAAATCAAAACTATAAAGTCTAAAATTTATGTCCTTTGATTTGAGCCTTTAGGATTTGACAAAGCCTGGCTCCAGGCATTGTCCTTTGCCCTTGGCTCCTCTATACCTGGCACATATTAAAATTGTTTACCTCTGAGGTTTTCACTAAGAATTAGAGTTACTAAGAGTTAACATTACAATT
>NW_016859327.1:0-282 GCF_001698545.2 Rhinopithecus bieti | reverse complement strand
AGCCTGTAATTCCAGCACAATGGGAGGCTGAGGCAGGAGGATCGCTTAAGCTAAGGAGTTCGAGATGAGGCTGGACAATATAGGGAGACTCTGTCTCTCCAAAAAAATTAAAAAATTAGCCAGCCGTGGTAGTGTGCACCTGTAATCCCAGTTACTCAGGAGGCTGAGGCAGGAGGATCACTGGAGTCCGGGAGGTTGAGGCTGCAGTGTGCCATGATCTCAACACTCCACTCTAGCCTGAGTGACAGAGTGAGACCTTGTCAAAAGAAAAAGAAAGAAAAG
>NW_016859326.1:0-2309 GCF_001698545.2 Rhinopithecus bieti | reverse complement strand
TTATATTTGACTAGTCCAAACACTAGAGGTAGCCCAGAAGGGTTGCAGCTGTAACAAAGGTAACAAAGAACCAGCCACCCCACGAGTGGATACAGTGACTCATACCTATAATCTCAGCACTTTGGGAGGCCAAGACAAATGGATTGCTTGAGGCCAGGAGTTTGAAACTAGCCTGGCCAACATAGAGAAACCCTGTCTCTAATGAAAATATAAAAATTGGTCAGTTGTGGTGGCACTCTCTCGTAGTCCCAACAACTCGGGAGGCTGACACTATGCCCAGCTACTGTTTTTGATTTTTAGTAGAGATAAAGTCTTGCTATATTGCCAAGGCTGGTCCTGAACTCCTGACTCAGGTGATCCTCTTGCCTCAGCCTCCCAAAGTGGTAGAGTTACAGGTGTGAGCCACTGTACCTGGCCAGTAGTGCTTTATTTTACATACTTTCATAGATGTGTTGTGATGAGATTACATTAGGTAAATAGTTCTAAAAGTGGTCAATAATCTGTAAAGGTTCTAGGCTAAGTAAAAGCATACTTAGTATCTACCTGCCAAATGATGATATATGATTAGTTCTCTCAATGTACAAGTTTTTATTTGAAATTTAAAGTGTTTCTTCATTGGGGTTGAAGAAGTAGCCTCAGAAGTAATGATTTTAGTACATCATAAGAAAACTTGAAAGCCTAAAACCTTTGCTAACTTTTTGGATAGTTGTAGGCAATACATGATCATAGCACCTATATGTGTGATATGGAATAAATTCTAAAGTAATTGTCTGCTTGTAGTATTATTTCTCTAATATTCACTCCTCTTATGGAAGAGAGATGTAGGGTTGTCACAAGGTGAACTCCAAAATTGAGGGTCAACCTGAGAGGCCACATGGGTTCTTGGTTTCATGCAGGAAGGAATTCAAGAGCAAGACTGCAGAGTGTAAAGTGAAAAAAAGTTTATTAAGAAAGTAAAGAATAAAAGGGTGGCTGTGCCATAGACAGAGCAATGGCATGGGCTGCTCGACTAAGTAAACAGATTATTTCTAGATCATGTGCTAAGTAAGAGGTGGATTATTTATCAGTTTTCTGGGAAAGGGATAGGGAGTTCTGGAACTGAGGTTTCCTTACCATTTTAGACCATATAGGTTAGTTTCTAGACCTTGTCATAGCATTTGTAAACTGTCATGGTGTTGATGGGAGTGTCTTTTAGCATGGAAATACATTGTAATTAGTGCATAGTGAGCACACAGACAACCAGAGGTTCCTTTCATTGCCATCTTGGTTTTGGGAGGTTTAGGCTGGTTTCTTTACTGCATCCTGTTTCATCAATGGGGTAATTGTGACCTGTATCTTGTGAAACCAGTCCTGCCAACCTCCTGTCTCATCCTGTGCTAAGGCGGCACAGCAGGTCTTGGACACATTTTACCCAGCCCCTGTTCAAGATAGAGTCCTTTGGGTTCTCACATCTCTGGCAGGGCTGCTGTCTTTTATGTATCTTTTAATTTGTCTGGAGAAATAGGAAGTTTTTTCTTCCATATGAAGTGTGAGAGAAAATGTGTCGTTGTTTTCTCCTGCATGACTTTAAATTTTGATGAAATATTTTTTTTTTTACTAGTCAGAGTATTAGAAAGCAATAGACTTTTGGCAGACTTAGCCTGCAAATATTTACTCAGATGATTGCATATACGTTGTATTGTCAGAGAGATTTCATGGAAGATTATTAAAAGAAAATGTTGGCTGCCATTAATACAATTTTGAGAAATGTCTTTAGATACTGCTGATTACTAGCTATTGGAAGTGAAGCAGGCATGCAATTAAATTGGAGCTTTAAATGATTTACATATACCGATGCTATACTTGGCAGCCAGAGATTCTAGATTAAGAGCAAAACAAGTGTGTTATGCATTGCTTTGATTAGCATTCCAGAAATATGCCTATTTGTGTAAGTGATATTTGTTTTCTATATGGCATTTGACTATTCCACAAGCTGCCAGGACCTTGGCTATGTGGGATTATGGAGTTTTCAAATGCTTGAGACTTTTTGTTCTCTGATGTCTATAGTTGTGAAAATGCGCCTGTATACACATGTAGCAGCATATTTTATAATTTATATTTTAGCAATGAGAGAAAACAAAATCACATGCCTATTTTCAGACATTGTTAGCCACACAGCATTTAACAGTTTATTTATGGAATAAATGTTTGTTCCTTGAGTGAAATGATAAAGACTTAGTTTGCCAATAGCAGGAGTGCCATGTGTTCACTTCAGATGGTCTTGAGGAAGAATTAGGTCTAAGCATACTTATTAAATAATCACTAAATAT
>NW_016859325.1:0-802 GCF_001698545.2 Rhinopithecus bieti | reverse complement strand
TTTTTAAAATTAATTCAACTTATATTAAGTCTTTTCATTTGAAAATTTGTAATTTTTTCTGTTTTAGGAAATGTCTTTTGTAGCTCTTGGTTATTTCTTGTCCTCTACTTTTTTTTTCTTCTTCCTTTCTGGAGATCCACATAGAATATAGGAAAATAATATAGAAACTTTTTTTCCTTATCCTTTATTTACTTATGCTCTAGTACCACAGTGATATTTTGTAGTCCTTTATATATTGATATCCTGGATAAATGTTCAACTGACCTATTTCTTGGTCTAACTGGAGAAAGGAATAATAGGTAAGTGTCGAGTCTAGTCTAGTCCTGTTGTCCATCCTGACACTCAGCTGCCCATGCATCTGGCTTAAATGTGTCACATGTATATTTCACTAGTATGAATTAAAATTATATGAAAATGCCTAAATATTGAAGTGAATGTAAATATTTTAATTAATACAATTTCATCTTATCCTATATATTTTCAATGTTTTATTCATTATTTTTGAATGTACATTTTAGCAGATATTTACTAAAAATGTTGAAAATATATTAAGCATTATAACCTTTCCAAACAACACTTACATTGATCATTTTCTATGAAGAATTAATAAGAAAATTCTAGATTTTTGTTACATAAAATAGTTATTAGTTTCACTAGCACTATTATAATCCATGAAGCAGAGGGCCGAGCATACTGGCTCACACCTGTAATCATAGCACTTTGGGAAGCTGAGGTGGGAGGATCACTCGAGGCCGGGAATTTGAGACCAGCCTGGGTAACACAGTGAGACCCTATCTCTACA
>NW_016859324.1:0-735 GCF_001698545.2 Rhinopithecus bieti | reverse complement strand
GAAAATGCGGTGTTTAGTTTTCTGTCCTTGTGCTGGTTTGCTGAGAATGATAGCTTCTAGCTTCATCCATGTCCCTGCAAAGGACATGAACTCATCCTATTTTATGGCTGGATAGCATTCCATGGTATATATATGCCACAATTTCTTAATCCAGTCTATCATTGATGGACATTTGGGTTGTTCGAAGACTTTGCTATTGTGAATAGTGCCACAATAAACATACGTGTGCATGTGTCTTTATAGTAACGTGATTTATAACCCTTTGGGTATATACCCAGTAATGGAATAGCTGGGTCAAATGGTATTTCTAGTTCTAGATCCTTGAGGAATCGCTACACTGTCTTCCACAATGGTTGAACTAATTTACACTCCCACCAACAGTGTAAAAGTGTTTCTATTTCTCCACATCCTGTCCAGAATTTGATGTTTCCTGACATTTTAATGATTGCCATTCTTACTGGTGTGAGATGGTATCTCTTTGTGGTTTTGATTTACATTTCTCTGATGACCAGTGATAATGAGCACTTTTGTATATGCCTGTTGGCTGCATAAACGTCTTCTTTTGAAAAGTGTATGTTCATATCCTTTGCCCAATTTTGATGGGGTGGTTTGTTTTTTTCTTGTAAATTTGTTTAAGTTCTTTGTAGATTCTGGATATTATCCTTTTGTCCTTTTGTCAGATGGGTAGATTGCAAAAAAATTTTTCCCTTTTGTTGGTTGTTTTTTTTTTTTTTT
>NW_016859322.1:0-1196 GCF_001698545.2 Rhinopithecus bieti | reverse complement strand
CGTCGCTGGAGTGCAATGGCTCCATCTCGGCTCACTGCAACCTCTGCCTCCCGGGTTCAAGCAATTCTCCTACCTCAGCTTACCAAGTAACTGGGATTACAGGCATGTGCCACCACACTCAGCTAATTTTTGTATTTTCAGTAGAGACAGGGTTTCACCATGTTGGTCAGGCTGGTATTGAACTCCTGACCTCGTGATCCGCCCGCCTTGGCCTCCCAAAGTGCTAGGGTTACAGGCATGAGCCACCGTGCCCGGGCCATACTGATCTTTAAGAAAGGATATTGGGGTGTGAATTCTACCAGTGGCCTTAACTCTGAAGCATACACAATAAAGTAATTTGCCCTTCTTCTCAAAGTAAAGGAGTTCATTCAACTGTAATATGAAGAAACTATTACTTACCCTACTTATACCATGTGGGTGTTATGAGACTAATTAAATATTTTTGCTAGGATACTGGAAATTTGGTAGCTGGGGCACAAGTCAAGTTCTTTATAGCAGACTCAACTACCCATTCAGAGTCTCTATGAGCCTGACTTTAACAAGTTTCTAAGTGAAAATTTATTGTCCTCACTCTTTACTGAAGAACTAATTTATGTCCTTCCCATCCCTCTTCTCCTTCTCTCTAATGACTCAGGGAAATACATATGTAAATCAAATCTCTGGAACAGTCCTGTAGGTATTTTGTATCATCAAAGCTCAGTATGCAATCCAAACTCTAATAATGACCCTGGATCATGGCCATAATGATGAATGTATTTGGAGAAAAAAAATAAAACAATCATATAAATGCAGGATATTTTTATTACAGGAATAGTATCATTCAGCTTATTTGGGGTGAGTATATGGGGTACTCTTCTATGTCTCTAATCATCTGATTTTGGAACACAGGATTGGGACAATTTATTCTGATCCTTACCCATGGCCACTAATTTTTGCACAATTGAATTATGACTTCCTTCAACCGCTCTCAGCCATCTCCACCATAGAGCCTTTCTACTTTATCCTCCCCTGTCAGAGAATTTCCATGGCAGCAGGGCAAGCTGTAGTGGTAGACACTTTCTCCATAGGATCTCTCATATACAGGGACAGACACACCCTATAAATACTTCCTTTTGGGATCTACTGTCACTTCATATAGCTAAAAATGAATTGAGAAAATGACAAATAGTCAATGAATCTGGAATTCAGAATAAGAG
>NW_016859321.1:0-481 GCF_001698545.2 Rhinopithecus bieti | reverse complement strand
AAAAAAAAAAAAAAAAGAAAGAAAGAACGAAAGAAAGAAAGAAAAGAGAGAAAGAAAAGAAAGAGAGAAAGGAAGGAGGGAAGGAAGGAAGGAAGGAAGGAAGGAAGGAAGGAAGGAAGGAAGGAAGGAAGAAAGGAAGGAAGAAAGAGAGAAAAGAAAGTGTGTGGCATTGCAAGCCTGTGAATCCTCCCTAGATGTAAATTTGGGCTCTGTCTTGGAATTTGAGAGAAGCAGAGCACCAGCCCATTAAGTCAAGAATATAAGGTTTTATTCGCCATGAATGGCAACAGCACAGAGGAGAAATGGGTTCTAGGAACTGTGAAAGGCAAGGGTCAGAACACCACATACACTAGAAACTTGTAGCCAACTAGGTAGCGTTCTGGGTGGAGACAATATTTTTAGAAAGGGGTGTGCAGTGGAATATGGGCGGGTCTTTCCTTTTTTTTTTTTTTTCTAGTGAGCCAAGCTCCTGATAGGAGAC
>NW_016859320.1:0-2685 GCF_001698545.2 Rhinopithecus bieti | reverse complement strand
CCTGCAGGTTATGCACGTGTACCCTAGAACTTAAAGTATAATAAAAGAAAAAAAAAGAAAATATATTTGATATAATTATAAAAGAAAAAAAAGAAAGTAAAATAGGGGATTAAAAGAAGGAATATTTATAATTGATTATGAAGATATCCATTAATCCTTTTTTTTTTCCACGCTTCTATTGAGTGATCCATTAAGAATTGCCAAACTCATTGAGAAAAAAGGAACTAAGAAAGCACGGGGCTTCTTTGAACAGAGCAATTTTGGCTGCAGACAAAGGTGGGAACATATGGAGAGTCTGATTATGATAGCACAGAGCCTAAGAGTAGAAAGTGAAACTTTCACTGCATCCTCTTTAAACTCTTCTATCTACTTCTCTTCCTTAAGTGTGGAAATGAAGTGAGGATATTGTCTATCATGTGTGGATATAGATGATATGTTACATATATCACATATATGTATATAGATGATATGTTACATATATCACATATGTTACATATATTACATATGTCACAAGCATTTATTTCTATATTTATAAACATCACAATTTTTGTATATGTTTTGTGTAGATTTCTTTTAAAAGATACCATTTTTAAAAATCATCTTGCCTGTTCAACTCATAAAAGAGTTGGGTGAAGACCCTACTAGTAAAGGATAAAAGCAAGTAGCATTTGACCCTTACAAGAACCAGTCAGATTCCTTAATAATTTGCTCTAAAATCCTTTCCATCTCCTCCACTAGAAGTAAAACAGCTTAACCAGTCCCTAGCATAGTGCCTGACACACAGTAGATGCTCAGAAAGTATTTGTTGAATGAATGAATCAGTTATTCAACATATATTAGAGCAAATACTATGTACTAGTAGTCACTGTTCTAGGCATTGGAGAAATAGTAACAAGTAAAATTAAGTTCCTACTCTCATGGAACTTACAATATTTGGAAGAGACCGTCAATAAACATACATACATATATATAGTTTTGAGATATATATATTATATATATATAAAGTGGTTATAAATGTTCAAATAAGGTTAACATGAGGGAGAAGAGTGTTGATGGCTTCTTTTCTTTGTAGAGTGATTAGTGGAGCTCTTATTCTGAGATGGAAAGCCACTAGAAGATGTGGAACAAAGGGTGTTATATCATCCAATTCATATTTTAAGAGAATCATTCTTTTGATGATTGTCATGTAGAGAAAGATTATACTGGGCAAGGATAGAAGCAGTCAAGAAGTTCTTGCAGTAATCCAAGTAAGAGGTGATGGTGGTTTGGACTAGGAGATGAGATTAGAAAGGTTGATGGTGGGGAGTTGGGGAATGGTTTGCAGATTTGCAGATCATGTAGGACCTCATGGACTATGGAAAAGACTGGAATTTATTCTGAATAAAACTACAGGCCATTAAAATGCTTTGTGACAGGTTTTGCGAAATGTCTGACTTATATTTTAAAAGAATCCCTCACATTGTTTGAGCATTAGACCATAGGGGAAAGAGTGGAGGCAGGGGAGACCAGTTGATAGGTAGTTAACGATAATCTAAGTAAGAAATAACCATCACTTGAGCTAGTACAATGTTAGTACAGGTAGTGAGAAGTGATCAGATTCTGAATATGTTTCGAAAGTTACAGGATACATTGGTAAAGAAAAAAAGAAATGCATCCAGGTTTATTCGTTAAATAACTAGAAGACTGAAATTGCCATTTCCTGAGATAAGGAATACTTCAGGAGAGGATTGGGTAGAGGAGGGTAGGAATCAAGTGTTCCTCTTTGAAACTGTTAAGCTTGTGAAGCCTGCTAGATATCAAAGTGTCTAATAGATGTTGAGGAAGAAGATTCATGAGTTTAAATTCCAGGGAAGATAGTAAAGACAAATTTGCAATCATCAGTGTATAGATAGGACTTAAATCTGTGGGACTAAATGAAATCATTTAGGGGAGGAATGTAGATAGAGAAAAGGTCAGAGGACTAAGCAATGGGGCACAAAGTCAAAAAGATAAGACAAATTCACCAAGGTAGATGAGAAGGCACAGCTAGTGAAGTAGTAGAACCAGGAGAGACTGGTGTACTGAAAGCTAATGGAAGAAAGTTTTGAAGAAAAGAGGGCATGATCAAATGTGTCATACGATGCTGATAGGCCAAGTCAGATTCAGAATGAGTTTTAAAAGTTGGATTTGACAATGTGGAGATTGCTGCCAGTCTTAATTAGAGTATTTTGTGGGAGTGGTAGAGACAAAAGTTGGGGAGAATTTGAGAGAGAATAGGTTTCTTGCAAAGAAATGAAAAGAGATAGGACAAACCATTAGATTAAAAGAGTCTTTTTTTCTTTTTTTTTTTTTTTTTTTTTTTTTTTTTTGAGACGGAGTCTCGCTCTGTCGCCCAGGCTGGAGTGCAGTGGCACAATCTCAGCTCACTGCAAGCTCCACCTTCCGGGTTCACGCCATTCTCCTGCCTCGGCCTCCTGAGTAGCTGGGACTACAGGCGCCTGCCACTGCGCCCGGCTAATTTTTTTTTTTTTTAATTTTGTTTTTGTAGTTTTAGTAGAGACGAGATTTCACCGTGGTCTCGATCTCCTGACTTTGTGATCCGCCTGCCTCGGCCTCCCAAAGTGCTGGGATTACAGGCGTGAGCCACTGCGCCCGGCCAAAAGAGTCTTAAAAGATGTCCGTCAGTCACAATGCATGGCCCTTTTG
>NW_016859319.1:0-1264 GCF_001698545.2 Rhinopithecus bieti | reverse complement strand
AAATAAATAAATAAATAAATAAAGGCTTTAAGCCTTTCCCCATTAACTATGTTAGCTCTGGGCTTTTGTAGATGGGCCTTTGTAGATGGGTCAGGTTAAGAAAACTGCTTTCTACTCCTACTTTTTCTATTCCTATTTTATTTTCATCATGAAAGGCTGTTGCATTTTCAGGAAATGTTTTTCTGCATCTATTAGGATGATCATAAAGTAGTTGTCCTTTATTCTAGGGACAGAATGCACTCCCTTGATTTTCCTTTATTGAGCTAACCTTGCACTCCAGAGATAAATGCCTCTTGGTTACAATGTATAATCCCTTTTATATGTTGCTGCATTTGGTTTTCTAGTTGTTACTACACCTATGTGCACAAGAAACATTCGTCTATAATTTTTTGAGTTGGTCTCATATTGCTATCATTGAAATACTGCTCTTAAATAGTACCTTCAGAAGTGTTCCCTCATCAGCTATTTTTGGAAAAGTTTGTGAACCTCTGTCAATTCTTAGACAAATGTTTGGTAGAATCAACCAGGAAAACCATCTAGGCCCAACCTTTTGTTTTGTTTTGTTTTGAGATGGAGTCTTGCTCATCGCCCAGGCTGGAGTGCAGTGGCACGATCTCAGCTCACTGCAAGCTCTGCCTTCTGGGTTCATGCCATTCTCCCGTCTCAGCCTCCCTAGTAGCTGGGACTACAGGCGTCTGCCACCGCGCCCGGCTAATATTTTTTGTATTTTTAGCAGAGATGGGGTTTCACCGTGTTAGCCAAGATGGTCTCGATCTCCTGACCTTGTGATCCGCCCACCTCAGCCTCCCAAAGTGCTGGGATTACAGACATGAGCCACTGCGCCCAGCCCTTTTTGTTTTGTTTTGTTTGAGACAGGTTCTTTCTGTCACCCAGGCTAGAATGCAGTGGTGTGATCATAGTTGACTGCACACTACCATGCCTGGCAAATTTTCTAAAAAATTTTTTGTAAAGAAGGGGTCTTGCGGCCGGGCGCGGTGGCTCAAGCCTGTAATCCCAGCACTTGGGGAGGCCGAGACGGGCGGATCACGAGGTCAGTAGATCGAGACTATCCTGGCTGACACGGTGAAACCCCATCTCTACTAAAATACAAAAAACTAGCCGGGCGAGGTGGCAGGTGCCTGTAGTCCCAGCTACTCGGGAGGCTGAGGCAAGAGAATGGCATAAACGCGGGAGGCGGAGCTTGCAGTGAACTGAGATCCAGCCACTGTACTCCAGCCCGAGCGACAGAGCGAGACTCCGTCTC
>NW_016859318.1:0-1197 GCF_001698545.2 Rhinopithecus bieti | reverse complement strand
TGGAGTCTCGCTCTGTGGCCCAGGCTGGAGTGCAGTGGCACGATCTTAGCTCACTGCAAGCTCCGCCTCCCCGGGTTCATGCCATTCTCCTGCCTCAGCCTCCCAAGTAGCTGGGATTACAGGCGCCCGCCACCTCACCTGGCTAATTTTTTGTATTTTTTAGCAGAGACAGGGTTTCACCGTATTAGTCAGGATGGTCTTGATCTCCTGACCTCGTGATCCACCCGCCTTGGCCTCCCAAAGTGCTGGGATTACAGGCGTGAGCCACTGCACTCCGCCTTAAATTTAAATTTTTAAAAAAGACCCAACAAGACCAGTAATAAAGCCAAAGTTAAAGATTGACATCTCAAGTGGGAACTTGACTTCATTCTCCATTAGCTACTTTTGTTGACAGTACAGAGGAAGAGGAATATAGTTTCAAATTGGGCTTATTGTGAATTCAGCCTAAAACAGAGCTTGAGAGACGGGGTTTCACCATGTTAGCCAGGATGGTCTCGATCTCCTGACCTCATAATCTACCCGCCTCAGCCTCTCAAAGTGCAGGGATTACAGGCTTGAGCCACCGCGTCCGGCCAATAATTTCTTTTAACAAAGCTACACACAGTAATCATTTCATTGTATACCATGTGATGATTTCTGCTACCCATACCCACACCACCTGAATTCACAAGGAAGCTGTCCCTGTCAACACCAATTTATTTGCACTTTGTCTTCTCTTGAACTCTGTCATTGGTTGCTATACAAATCCTTCAACTTAGCCTCTCCAATCTCATAATTTCTTATAGATGTCTGGAGTTATCTCAAGGTAGATGCTCATTTCTCTTACGCTACTTTTGAATTCACCCTAATATGTTGCCTTAAGTTAGATAGTTTTTGGCAAAGAATAGGGATTTATTATATCCTGTTGAATGAACACATGATCATTAGGTAAGAAATGATTCTTGGAATGAGTGGGGCTCAGGTAAAGATGGCTTCATTCTCTGTGCAGTCTATCCCCCACTGTAGCTACTTCTCTAGAATCTGGTAGCTTCTCCCCAAAGAAACACCCTAAGTATTCTTCTACCAGGCCTAAGCAAAGCTGGGAAGAGATAACTCTCTCAGGTGATTTTTCTTTCCAATATAGTAGTTTAACAAAAGTCCAAGGAAACATGTGCTCCATTCCTCCAGGTTTTCTTATTGTTACCCTGCCTGCAAGAG
>NW_016859317.1:0-740 GCF_001698545.2 Rhinopithecus bieti | reverse complement strand
ATTATCTTTATAAAGCTGCTATTTTAAAAGATGGGATACAATAAATATGAAAATAATTTCTAATATTTACCTCATTAGCCCCTTTTAAAGATCACTGAAAAATGACATCAGATACATAATAATTAAAAGCAAACTCTTCCAGATTGAGATTTCTGTAGATCAACTCATGTAATCCTCCAACTTACTCTGTGAAGCAGTTATTACATTTCTAATTTTTTAAATGAGAAACAACAGCTGAGAGAATTGAAGTACACTCCTTAAAACTACAAGTGGTGGAGCCAGGTTTTGAACATTGCTCACTAGTTTAATCACCATTTTATATTTACAACTGAGCAATACTACTTTTCATATGGCGCTTGACATTTCTAGATTTTTCAGTGCCTTTTCTTTCTTCTGCACCCTTGATCTTTCAACGTCCCCTGCATTATTCCTTTCAAATTGCTTGTCCAGCTTTATTTCCCTAATGTCTAGAGTTAATGGTGTCATTTGGTTAAAGAACCACAGGGGACTTGCTTATCTCCTGGGGTACCTTCTATACCTGTCTCTGCTCCTATCTGCCTTCTCTGAGGCCCCAGGGAATCACTTTGTTTTCTTTTCCTCTTCTTTTTTATTTATTCAAATAATTCAATTTCTTTTCATAACTTTTATTCTGATTATAAGCAAAACATATGATCATAGTAGTAATTTTATAAACACACAGAAATGGGATGAAAACTGTACACTCTTATTCTGAGATAATC
>NW_016859316.1:0-1265 GCF_001698545.2 Rhinopithecus bieti | reverse complement strand
ATATATATATATATAGAAGTATGAACATTTAAATTGATTTAAAAGATGAATACGTACTAAGGACATCCAAAATTATGATCTAAAGCAAAGCCTTATTCTGTGCAGATCTAGAAATCTTTATCATGACCAAGTGGTGCAAGGCATGTGTGCACAATATTCTAGAAAAAATAACGGAGATATCATGTGCAAAGGGGCCTTTTTTTTTTTTTTAATGAAATCATTGTACTTTTATGTCTATTATCTCTTACAAACTTAAAATACTGAGCCTTCAAGAATGAAAATCCCTGGTCTCAGATTGGAGTGCATTTAGTAAAAAAGACACCTACTGTTTCCCATCTTGGGCCTTTTCTTCCAGGTCAACCACCTTTAAACCACATGCAAGGTCATGTATGGCGGAGCCCTTCACAGTGACAAGGTGGAGGGGTCTTGCTCCACCCACATGTACCACCAACTGCTATATTTTGGCGGCTGTATGTTCAATCCTAGTACACAGCATCTAAGCATGAATTTCACTAAAACAAAACACTTTGTGTTTATTTTTTAGAAAATCAAGTGTCTTCTAGTATTTCTTTTGCTTTTCACATGCTTTGTCCATTTCTACATTTCTTATTGAATATAGAAATCATAGTTTACATTTGTTGAGCAGTGTTCATGTACTACATGAACATACAGTACTAAGCATTTTAAATGTGTCACTTAATCCTCCCAATAATCTTACAAATTAGGTACTATTATTATTTATATTTTAGATAAAATAAAGCTCAGAGAGATTTACAAATCTCCTAGGGCCACACCTCTAATAAGCAGCAAAGCTGTCACTCAAACCATGTTTTGTCTAACTCCAAAGCCTCAGTGTTTTAAGACTTACCTAACATGTCTACTATTTGACCAATAAAACTGAAATAGATCAAATTATATATGTTGAAATATATGGAGTACAAAACTCTCACTTTAAAAAATTATTATTAGTATATTTATGAATCAAAAGCAAGAAGTAACATTTCTATGGGCCTGAGAAATAAGCCTTTGAAGAACACATCAGGGATTGGTGGTGGGTGGTGGTGGGATTGGTGGTGGGTGGTGGGATTCGTGGTGGGATTGGTGGTGGGATTGGTGGTGGGATTGGTGGTGGGTGGTAGGATTGGTGGTGGGATTGGTGGTGGGATTGGTGGGATTGGTGGTGGGTGATGGGATTGGTGGTGGGATTGATGGTGGGATTGGTGGTGGGTGGTAGGATTGGTGGTGGGATTGGTGGTGTGTGGTGG
>NW_016859315.1:0-741 GCF_001698545.2 Rhinopithecus bieti | reverse complement strand
GGCCGTTGGTCCATATTTCAGTCAACCAAACAACCAAACTGTTAGAGCTCTTTCTAACTCCTTGTGATGCAACATTGAATTCAGAATCTCTGCTTGGTGGGCCCAAATTAATACACTTACTTGATTCAATTTTATGTTCCTTCCACTATTATCCCACACCCTTAATCTTTATTTGCACACATATTCCCTGGATTTCTATTTTGTATAAACTAGAAAACAACGCAGTTTTTTTTTGGAGTGTAGCAAAATTCCTTATGGGTCACACTTTGTGCTTCACCTTGAGGGGCCTAATTAGATTTGAATCTAGATAGGTGTATAAAAGCAAAGAAAGGTAGTGGGAGTGGATCCTGAGAAGACTCAGCATTGTCTTTCATGGCAACTATCTCAATGGAAATAATTACAACAGTTTCTTCAGGCACAGTTAATTCCTCAGATAGGGATGGAAAGACTGCCGTCATTGGGAGTGGAGAATCTGCTCCTCTGGGGTTGTAGAAGTCACTCACATTGGGAATAGGGGAGTCTCTACCACTAACAAAAAAGATCCATCAGAATTTAGAGGTTCAAGGTCTCCATCTTCATCAAAATCTTCACACACATCTCTTTTTGCAGTCTCAGGAACCCATTGCTTCCCAAACAATACCCTCACTTTAACCTCTAGAACTACTCTTGATACCAAAATTTATACTGATTAAAGTTCTCCAAAGAAACAAAATTGATAGAACATATATATATATATATATA
>NW_016859314.1:0-1320 GCF_001698545.2 Rhinopithecus bieti | reverse complement strand
TTGAAATGCCACTCTGAAAAGTTCTCACTAATACTCATTAAAAAGTTGAGGATATAAATGAAAGCAGTTCCTCTCCATAGACAATATGCTTTCCAGCCTGACCAACATGGTGAAATCCCATCTCTACTAAAATACAAAATTAGCCGGGTGTGGTGGCACGTGCCTGTAATCCCAGCTACTCAGGAGGCTGAGGCAGAAGAATCGCTTGAACCTGGGAGGCAGAGGTTGCAGTGAGCCAAGATCGCGCCACTGGACTCCAGCCATAGCGACAGAGCGAGACTTCGTCTCAAAAAAAAAAAGAGAGAAGAAAAGAAAAGAAAAGAAAAAAGAAAAGAAAATATGCGTTCCATTTCCGTTTCTCCAGATTTCTGAGGAACTAAATGAAAACAACCAGACTACATAAGCCTTATACCTTATGAATCCATTATACTAGAGCGACTGAATTAATTTCCCTCTGTAGTGGAAATTTTAATCTAAGCTATGTAGACAGTGAGTAGTTAACTTCTTTTTTACCACCACAAGAATCTGTTTCAATATCAATCACCTATGTGGTCAATGCCATTTCCCTTGACCACACAGTGGAATCTACTGTCCTTTACTTTCTATCTTTTGTAATGCTATAGTTCTTACTCTTCCATAGGTAATGGATGCCTTTGAAAACTGATGAAAGCTATGGGGCCCAGAAAATAAATGTACCCATATACACTCAAATATTTTCATACAATTTCAGGAGTTTAAGAACCTCTATCCCCAAGATCACCTACACAAATAATTTCTATCACCATATGGCTCTCTTTTATAATCCCACACCACAACTCCTTTACACTCATATACACACACAAATTAAGGACTAGTTCAGAGATTATTAACATAATACTCAAAATAATAAAATTTCATCTAAGTAAAGTTTTATCTTACTAGCAAACTTCTAAGAGTGCCAGATGAATTCTTTCCTGAAAAGTTTACTAAATCTTACTGTTTGGTCAACTTGCTTGCCTTAAAATGTGCCACAATGTCTTCCTAAATTTGTTTTGTTAACTCTGACACATCTGCTTGTAAAATCACATAAGGCTCAAAAGTTTCGTTCGAGCAAAAAAAGAAAATTCATGTCAATATTAAACTCTTGGATTCAAATATGTGTTCTACCGTATCAAGCTATGTTCAACACGGAACAGTGAAGTTAGCTAGGAACTGAAAATGATACACTCTCATAACTATCTAGTTACCTTGTCAAAGCAAGTAAAACATAAATGATGAAACAGGACAAATGGCTAAAGGGAAGAGAAGAATATAATCAAGGTGTTACTACTAACAGAGATA
>NW_016859313.1:5263-7173 GCF_001698545.2 Rhinopithecus bieti | reverse complement strand
AAAAAAAAAAAAAAAAAATTTTTTTAAATGTAGTCTAGGCTGGTCTTGAACTCCTGGGCTCAAACAATCCTGCCTCTGCCTCCCAAAGTCCTGGGATTACAGTCACGCCCAGCTGGAAAATATGTAGATTTAAAAATTAACATAATATACCCACCTCCAACTGATATGAAATCAAAAAGCTTTAGGTAAAACGATCTACCTCAAGGAATTGTTAAGTTTCCCTTCTAGTTAAGCTCTCAGAGTGAACCACTTCTACTAATGACCACTAGGTAAGAATAAATTTGCTCAAAAAGTAGGTGTATAATTTGTCTGTCAAAAGACAGAAGTAAAAAACAAAACTGCTCATACATTTCCTGTCAGTAAGAGCATTTTGCAAACTGAATACCCTAAACTGGGAGACAGTATTAAAATGCATAAAAGAATTATATTTATTGATTTTTAGAGAACAAATAGCCAGGATGATTGATTTAAAACTTCTTATATTCATGCTTATATTCACTTCAGGGAAACAGTACTCATTTGCATTGCTGTTTTCTTACAGTTAAAAAACAGAATGTAAGAAAAAATGTAAGAAAAATGTAAGAAAAAATTCTTACATTCTGTTAAAAAAACAAAACAAAGGCCGGGTGCGGTGGCTCATGCCTGTAATCCCAGCACTTTGGGAGGCTGAGGCAGGTGGATCACCTGAGGTCCTGAGTTTGAGACCAGCCTGGCCAACATGGTGAAACCCCATCTCTACTAAAAATACAAAAAATTAGCTGGGCTTGGTGGCAGGCATCTGTAATCCCAGATACTCAGGAGGCTGAGGCAGGAGAATCTCTTGAACCCGGGAGGCGGAGGTTGCAGTGAGCCGAGATTGCGCCATTGCACTTCAGCCTGGGCAACAAGAGCGAAACTCCATCTCAAAAACAAACAAAAAAAAAACCCTCTCAAACTCAATGATTTATAAAATCCTCAAATCTTCACCAGACATTTATTATTGCAAAAGAACAGATGTAATCTTGAACCTACCTGATCTACACAGGAGGTAAGGGTTTACACTCCTATTTTCCCACGTATGTTGAATTGTTTCTAAAATATCTCAGAATGTCTCATGTTCTGTGGTCATTAAATAGACTTGAGAGCTTTTTAAAAAACACATGCTAATCATCTCTGTATCATTCCAATTTTAGTATTATGTGCTGCTAAAGCGAGCACAGACGTGAGTTTTAAAAATATTATATATGATAGATATTTTAAAACAGAGTAAATACTTCTGAGTATTAAATTAACATACATGTTTAATGTTACGGCAGACTGAAAGTCTGGTAATAACTCCTCACCCATCCCTGTACTCACACTCTTGACATGGACTCACTTTTAGTAGAATGTATTTTCCCTTCTCCCAACCTGTGGCTCAACTAAAAATATGGAAAAAAAGAAATTAGCCAGGCATAGTGGCACATGCTCGTAATCTCAACTACTCGGGAGGCTGAGGCAGGAGAATTGCTTGAACCCAGGAGACGGAGGTTGCAGTGAGCCAAGACTGCACCACTGCACTCCGGCCTGGGCGACAGAGCAAGACTCATCTCAAAAATAAAATAAAACAGGTTGGGTGCAGTGGCTCACATCTGTAATCCCAGCACTTTGGGAGGCCGAGGCGGGTACATCACTTGAGGTGGGGAGTTCCAGGCCAGCCTGGCCAATCTGGCGAAAGCTCATCTCTACTAAAAATACAAACATTAGACGGATATGGTGGTGGGTGCTTATGACCCCAGCTACTCAGGAGGCTAAGACAGGATAATCGCTTGAACCCAGGAGGCGGGGGTTGCAGTGAGCCAAGATCATGCCACTGCACTCCAGCCAGAGCAACAGAGCAAAAGACTCTGTTTCCAAAAAAAAAAAAAAAAAAAAAAGAAAAGAAAAAAACA
>NW_016859313.1:0-1204 GCF_001698545.2 Rhinopithecus bieti | reverse complement strand
GGAGCTTGCAGTGAGCTGAGATCCGGCCACTGCCCTCCAGCCGGGCGACAGAGCGAGACTCCGTCTCAAAAAAAAAAAAAAGAAAACTCTCTTGAATCAACATCAGGTAGAAGACAATCATCTGCAAGGAAACAAAGATCTGCAGGAGTTTCAGGAATGCTGTGCATTTAAGATGAGAACAAGTACCATGAAAAAGACCACAGTTACATGTGCTTCAGTTCCGAGAAATTCTACGCTGATTACTAATTCAATATCATTCTCAAATACTTACAGGAGTAAATGAGAGCTGGAAAAAGTGTTTCATTTCTCTCCTGAGCTGTCTCAACCAGCATACGAAGTGGACCTTTCGGACACAAAACAGCCACTAAATCTAGAAAAAGAAAAACAGAAAAGACATCTGATTAAATCTATGGGCTAAACTTGTAAATGGGTGTTAGGGAGGAATTAACGAAGGGAAAAGGTTTAATGTTTTTTGTCTCTTTTACACAAAAGATGTTGAATAATATGAAATAAATGGCAGGTGAACTGCTGGGGATGGGGGGACAACCTAAACGATATAAAACCACACAGAACATCTGTAAAAATTTCATTTGGGTTTGACTGCTATTTGCTTAGTGTACAGTGTATTGTTACTGGGGTATAGGAATAAGTCTTCCCAGTTTAAAGGAAAGCTGCAGAGATGATGATGAGACAGACTATTTTAAGCAGTTGTCAACCTACAGTGAGCAGAATCAGGGAGAAGTCACTTCTAAACTAATCACAGATATGAACTATAAATAAAAAGATTACTCCGAGATGAATTTAATAAAGGGGATTTGACTGAACTTTTCAAAATATGAAGAGCAGAGTAGAAGAAATTCATTCCTTCTCCTTTTTAAAAGCAGTATTATGTACTCCTGAGAAACACCTGAAATAAGAGGGCAGTAAATTTAAAACAAAAAGGTAACTCTGTGCAAGATAAAGTTTATTACTTCTTTACTCTTTGGTCACAAATATTCAGGTCTCAGAACATATGTGGTGCTGAAAAGTAGCTTATTTTTACAAAAATAATAAATCAGAGGAAACAATATGCCTAAGTTATTCCTGTTTATACCACCATTTCTTTCCATCAACTGCAATTTTTCTTGCATTTTCTGTCATGAAAATTCAGAATATAGGCTGGGCACAGTGGCTCACGCCTGTAATCCCAGCACTTTGGGAGGTC
>NW_016859312.1:0-1181 GCF_001698545.2 Rhinopithecus bieti | reverse complement strand
TATATATATAGAAAAATAAATAATAATTTTATTTTATTTTATTTTTTTTTTTGGGAGAAAGAGCCTTGCTCTGTCGCCCAGGCAGGAGTGCAGTGGCGCAATCTCGGCTCATTGCAACCTCTGCCACCCGGGTTCTAGTGATTCTCCTGCCTCGGCCTCTCGAGTAGCTAGGACTACAGGCATGTGCCACCACGCCCAGCTAATTTTTTGTATTTTTTCGTAGAGATGGGGTTTCACCGTGCTATCCAGGATGGCCTCCATCTCCTGACCTCGTGATTCCCCACCTCAGCCTCCCATATAGTAACTTTATAGTTTGTTTTGATATCTCAAAAAGCAAGTATACTTGTATTTTTTCCAAAATTTTCTGGTTTTTTTCTTTCTTTTTTTTTTTGGTAAATAAATTTAGAATCAAATCTAAGCCATCCCTGTTTTTAAAAAGGATGTGTTAGAATTAGTATTGGAATTCCATTGAATTTACTATTATTTGAGGACATTTTATTATATTTACAATATTGTGCTCCCATCAAGAAACATTGTGTGCCTTTACATTATGTCAGGTTATGTTCTGTGCTCTTCAGGATATTTATACTGTTTCTTCACATAAATCTTGCCCACTTTGTATTTGGGTTACAATGTTTCGTGCTGTGTTTTTTTCCTCTCAATTCAGTCCTATTTATTTATTGTGTTTTAGAAATTCCCCAAAATTTTCACACTGCCAGTGGTTTCCCTTCCTGTTTCATTGCTGTTACAGATACATTCTTTTCTCTTCATCCTTTTTATATTTTGTTTGTATCTTTAATGATAGTGAGGAGAGAGAAAGTTTACACCCATTCTGACTCCTAGAACCTAAACTGTACACGTGACTTCTAAAATTTTTTTTTTGTTTGTTTGTTTTTTTGAGACGGAGTCTCGCTCTGTCACCAAAGCTGGAGTGCAGTGGCCAGATCTCAGCTCACTGCAAGCTCCGCCTCCCGGGTTCACGCCATTCTCCTGCCTCAGCCTCCCGAGTAGCTGGGACTACAGGCGCCGCCACCTCGCCCGGCTAGTTTTTTGTATTTTAGTAGAGACGGGGTTTCACCGTGTTAGCCAGGGTGGTCTACGATCTCCTGACCTCGTGATCCACCAAAATAAATCTGTTCTTAGTTTTCTTCCAGAAATATTATTAAAGAGTGCCTAAGAAA
>NW_016859311.1:0-3280 GCF_001698545.2 Rhinopithecus bieti | reverse complement strand
TGGCTCGTGCCTGTAATCCCAGCTACTTGGGAGGCTGAGGCAGGAGAATCGCTTGAACCCAGATGGCGGAGACTGCAGTGAGCCGAGATCGTACCATTGCACTCCAGCCTGGATGATAAGAGCAAAACTCTATCCCAAAACAATTTAAAAAAATAAAATAAGTAAATAAAGTATACTGAATGAGTGAAGTACCACTGGTGAGTGGTAGTAACGGAAATTTGAGGGGAGTCCTAGAATGTGCATGTGTAAAAGTCAGAAGAAATAATAGCTAATTAGTTCATGGTAGGATTTAATCCTGAATTCCTTGGGCTGATGGAAACTCTAAAGTCCCTGCTGACAGGGCAGGGGCAGAGCTGCGTGGGCATCCTTACTACCTCCCCTCTGCAGTGGCTTCTAACATTGCCCGGAGCCAGCCACAGCCTTCTACTGGGAAGCAATGGCCAGCCTTTTCCACTCGGCATTCAAAACCCTCCCAACACCTTAATCCTCCCTCCCCATTCCCTCCTGCCTCCCCTCCTGCCCACACAGTGTCCCAGGAGGCTCCTTCCTTCCCCTCTCCTCAGCCAACTCCTGTACGTCCTTCAAGCCATCTTATTTTATATTTTATTTTATTTATTTATCTATTTTTTTCTGAGACAGATTCTCGCTCTGTCACTTAGGCTGGAGCGAAGTGGCGTGGTCTTGTCTCACTGTAACCTCCACCTCCTGGGTTTAAGCAATTCTCCTGCCTTAGCCCCGGAGTAGCTGGGATTACAGGTGCACATCACCATGCCTGGCTTTTTTTTTTTTTTTTTTTTGTAATTTTACTACAGACAGGGTTTCACCATGTTGGCCAGGCTGCTCTTGAATTCCTGACCTCAAGTGATCCACCCGCCTAGGCCTCCCAAAATGCTGGGATTATAGGCGTGAGCCACTGGGCCTGGCCCCTTCAAGCTGTGTTAAAACACAGGTTCTGACTTCCCCTGGAGCTTGCTGCCTGCATTTCCCCAGACCACGCGCCTCCTGGGTAGGGCCTCAGTCCCAGCCCCTGCACTGCAGCCCTCAGCACCCCTCAGCACCGCTGTGGGGCTCAGGGTGGGACCTCCCAGTGTCTGGTAAATAAGGGAGTCCAGCAGGGTTCCTGTCCCAAAATCATTTGTAATTAAGGACAATGGTTAACATTTCCAACCTTTTTCACTCCCACAATCTTACTTGACAATCACCCACTCCCAGTGACCTGTTACCACATTAGTTGGAGGTGAGCAAGCCAAGGGGGTGACTGGCCTGGGGTGGAAAGGTCATCCCTGGAGCAGACAGACAAGGCCTGGGCACTGGGGCTGGGGGATTTTAAAGGAGGAAATGAGACCAGGCTCCTCGCCTGCTACCTTCAAGGGTGTTCAGCATGGTTCCCTGGTAACATGCCGGGGAGCTGCAGGTGGTCCCACTGCTGGCCCTGGGCTGCAAGTTTCTTAAAGGCTGTGTCTTGTTCCTAGATCTGGCCACAGAGCACAGCATGGCACCTGAATATTTTCGAATGAGTTAAGGTGCAAATAGGAAATGGGTTGGGCATGCCCTGGTCTGATCCAGGTCATGGCCTTTTTTAGGAGGAAGAGCAAAGCTGCGGTGAGATTGTGAGCCTTCTGCAGTCTCCTTGGCAGGACCTTCCCTTGAGGTCTAGGGCTTTGCATTTAGAGGAAGCTGCCTCTGGAAACCTCGTGAGGACTTGGAGGAAAGTGTGGGGGACAGGAGGGCTCTGAGGCTGGCTGGAGTCAACAAAAAGAACCTGTGGCTTCTGGGAGAGATGTGTCATCCCAGTACTTACTCAGAGACACTGCCGCTCCCCGGGTGGCCCTCTGTGCTCTGCTCTGCAGACACCTTGAGAAAGATGGAACGAAGAGACATTCAAAGATTGTCAACAGTGCAGCTTGCCTAAGGCTTTGGCTTTGTGTGGACAGACAATGGCCACCACTTTCAACCCAGGATCCATAAGCCTCAGAGCTGGAAAGGCTCTTGAGCTGTCCAATTCCATTTACTCATTGCACAGGCAAGAAAACGGAGGCTGCAAGAAGAGAGTGTCTTGGAAAGCTCACACATAGAGCAAGTGGCAGAGCCAGGGCCAGACTCGCTGCCTCCCAGACGGCTACCCACCTCCAGGGGTCATGTGACCCACTGCCACCTAGCAAGGACACACCCTGTCACCTCCAGGGGTCATGTGACCCACTACCACCTAGCACGAGGACACCCCGTGTGTCACCTCCAGGAACCACGCAACCCCGACCCCACTCTAAACATCACCTAGAACTGTCTCCCTGCCCCCCGCAGCACTTTCTCTTCATAAGGCAAGGATGTGTCTACACAGCATGTGGCTGCCGTGGATTCTATGGTCCAGCAGTCCACGTGCCAACCTGTGCAGTGCCAGAACCACCCTGTCTCATTCCTGGCATCAGGCAAGTCTTGCTGTCTGCTAAAGCATGTCTTCCCAGCTTCTTTCTTTCTCCAAGAGAGTCTCGGTGATTCTTGGCTGTCGGCACTTCCACGTACAGGTGCTCCTCGGTTTACCATGAGGTTATGGCCCAAAGAAAACGTTGTAAAGTGGAAAAACCCTATGTTGAATCATCAAAATCAGGGATCATCTGTACATGTATTATAATCAGTTTGTCATATTTGGGGGAAAAAAACCTTGGGTTGTATTAACCTACAGATCATTTCAGGGGGACTTACAGCTTTACAATAATGAGTCTTCAAATGTATAAATAGGGAATATGTATCCATTTAGCACTCCTTTAGTGTCTTCTAAGAAGTTATCATTTTCCCTATAGAGATACCATGGATATCCCTTTTTATTTTATTTATTTTTGAGACAGAGTTTTGCTCTTGTTGCCCAGGCTGGAGTGCAATGGCGCGATCTCGGCTCACTGCAACCTCTGCCTCCTGGATTCAAGCGATTCTCCCGCCTCAGCCTCCCAAGTAGCTGGGATTACAGGTGCCTGACACCACGTCCAGCTAATTTTTGTATTTTTAGTAGAGATCGGGTTTTCCGGCCGGGTGCGGTGGCTCAAGCCTGTAATCCCAGCACTTTGGGAGGCCGAGACGGGCGGATCACGAGGTCAGGAGATCGAGACCATCCTGGCTAACACGGTGAAACCCCGTCTCTACTAAAAATACAAAAAAAAAACTAGCCGGGCGAGGTGGCGGGCGCCTATAGTCCCAGCTACTCCAGAGGCTGAGGCAGGAGAATGGCGTAAAACCCGGGAGGCGGAGCTTCCAGTGAGCTGAGACCCGGCCACTGCACTCCAGCCGG
>NW_016859310.1:0-1196 GCF_001698545.2 Rhinopithecus bieti | reverse complement strand
CTCAGAAATTCCAAATCTGACTCCTAGAATCACTTGAAAGAGAAATCCCATGGAAGCTGAGACTTGTCTTTAGCTGAATTCCTGTTGACACAATATCAACTTTCAACCAATCCCCAGTTGTCATACTGCTTCAAACCAGACACTAGCTAGGACAGGAGTTGGGAACTCTTACTATATCCTTGAAAGTTATGAAATATGGTGCTAGAAATGGGGTTCTATGTCTTTTCTTCATCTGCAATTCAGTGAATTTCTGACTTTCAGAAGCCCTTATATTCATTCTCTGGATAATCCCACAAAGAGTTTTCACTGTCCCTCAAGAAAATGATTTTTCACTGGAGAAACTAATGCTAGTGACTTTCTGATTGGTGAGCCTGGGTGCCTAAGGAAGGTAACAGAGTCCTGGAGTTTATACTAGAAGTCATTCTTATAGGAGAAACTAGAAAGCACCAGAGACAGGGAGCGATTTTTAGAAGTGGGACTAGCCTCGGAGAAGAGAGGTGAGAGGAAGTTTGTCTGGCAAGCATTAGAACCCGGGAGCAAGGGTCAGAATAGATAGGATAGATGGGCAAGTGTCGCTTGGGCAACATGCCTTTGAGAGTTCCACTCATGGCCGCAGGGTCAACTAACTTGTTGTCAGGACACCAGAGCTGCATGACTTTCCTCTCTGTCGACCCTCGGCTCAGCCCATAAGTACAGAAAAACCAGAAGCTGGCTCCAGGCAAACCAACGCTCCCAACTCTGAAGAGTTGGGGGTTGTTAGACAGCCCTTTCCCAGAAAACCTGACACCCGTGTCTTTAGTCCAGTGGCCATGCTAGTTGATTTTAACTGACCGACAGGCCCGTTAAAAGCCCCGAATTCTAAGGAAAAATAGGACAGAATAGGAAGTGAAAGGGGTCTGTTGGTGCTCACTGCTTGGTGATAAGTGATGGTCTCACCACTTGGCGATAGTCTCACTGCTTGGCAATAGGCGATAGTATCACTACTTGGTGATAGTCGAAAGTCCCTTTGTGGTCACCAAAATGTGTCTGGAATTGGTGGGTTCTTGGCCTTGCTGACTTCAAGAATGAAACCGTGGACCATTGCCATGAGTGTTACAGCTCTTAAAGGTGGCATGTCTGGAGTCGTTCATTCCTCCTGGTGGGTTCATGGTCTCGCTGGCTTCAGGAGTGAAACTGTAGATCTTTGCGGTGAGTGT
>NW_016859309.1:0-1197 GCF_001698545.2 Rhinopithecus bieti | reverse complement strand
GCCTGGGTTGGAGTGCAGTGGCCGGATCTCAGCTCACTGCAACCTCTGCCTCCCGGGTTTATGCCATTCTCCTGCCTCAGCCTCCTAAGTGACTGGGACTACAGGCTCCCGCCACCTCGCCCGGCTAGTTTTTTTTGTATTTTTTAGTAGAGACGGGGTTTCACCATGTTAGCCAGGATGGTCTCGATCTCCTGACCTCGTGATCCGCCCGTCTCGGCCTCCCAAAGTGCTGGGATTACAGGCTTGAGCCATCGCGCCCGGCCTATATTCATTGTTTTTAAGACAAAAAATCCAATTAAAACATGGGGAAAAAATAAAATAGACACTTCTCCAAAGTACATATACAAATGGCCAAAATGCACATGAAAAGATCCTCAGGATCATTAGTCATTAGCGAAATGCAAATCATAACTGCAATGTGATGCTACCTGAGACCCTGTAGGGTGGCTATAATAAAAAATATGGACAGTAACATGTGTTGGCAAAGATGTAGAGAAATTGGAACTCTCATACATTGTTGGTGGGAGTATAAGTGGTACAGCTACTTTGAAAAAAAGTCTGGTAGTTTCTTAAAATATTAAACATATAATTTTCCTTGGACTCGGGAAGGGAAACATCACACACTGGGGCCTATCATGGGGAGGGGGGAGGGGGGAGGGATTGCATTGGGGAGTTATACATGATATAAATGATGAATTGATGGGTGCTGACGAGTTGATGGGTGCAGCACACCAACATGGCACAAGTATACATATGTAACAAACCTGCACGTTATGGACATGTACCCTAGAACTTAAAGTATAATAATAAAAAAAAAACATATAATTTTCATTTGATCCAGAAGTTCTACTCCTAGGCATATATTCAAGAGAATTAAAAACATATGTCTAGGCTGGGCAGGGTGGCTCACACCTGTAATCCCAGCACTTTGGGAGGCCGAGGCAGGTGGATCATGAGGTCGGGAGATCAAGACCATCCTGGCTAACACAGTGAAACCCCATCTCTACTAAAAATACAAAAACAAAATTAGTTGGGCGTGGTGGTGGGCTCCTGTAGTCCCAGTTACTCAGGAGGCTGAGGCAGGAGAATGGCATGAACCTGGGAGACGGAGCTTGCAGGGAGCCGAGATCGCGCCACTGCACTACAGCCTGGGCGACAGAGCGAGACTCTCTCTCAAAAAAAAAAAAAAACCAAAAC
>NW_016859308.1:0-296 GCF_001698545.2 Rhinopithecus bieti | reverse complement strand
TTTTTTTTTTTTTTTTTTTTTTTTTTTTTTTAGGCGGAGTCTCACTATCGCCCAGGCTGGAGTGCATTACGCGATCTTGGCTCACTGCAAGCTCCGTCTCCCAAGTTCACACCATTCTCCTGCCTCAGCCTCCCGAGGAGCTGGGACTACAGGCGCCCACCACCACGCCCGGTCAATTTTTTGTTTGTTTGTTTGTTTGTTTGTTTGTTTGTTTAGTAGAGACGGAGTTTCACCATGTTAGCCATGGTGGTTATCTCCTGACCTCATAATCCGCCTGCCTCAGCCTCCCAAAGATT
>NW_016859307.1:0-1268 GCF_001698545.2 Rhinopithecus bieti | reverse complement strand
CTCGGCCTCCCAAAGTGCTGGGATTACAGTCATGAGCCACTGTGCCTGGCCCAATCTTTGTCTTAATTTACTTCAGCATTGCTCCAGGCAGTGCCAGCTTTTTCACTATGTTTACCTTTGATCTTCTTAAATTTCTGTAATATGGCGCAAATAGTAGAAAACTACCTTTTGGGTTTTTTTTTTTTTTTTTGAGACGGAGTCTCGCTCTGTTGCCCAGGTTGGAGTGCAGTGGCGGGATCTCAGCTCACTGCAAGCTCCGCCTCCCGGGTTCACGCCATTCTCCTGCCTCAGCCTCCGGAGTAGCTGGGACTATAGGCGCCTGCCACTTCGCCCGGCTACTTTTTTGTATTTTTTAGTAGAGATGGGGCTTCACCGTGTTAGCCAGATGGTCTCGATTTCCTGACCTTGTGATCCGCCCCTCTCAGCCTCCCAAAGTGCTTTTGGGGTTTTTTAATGTTAGGGGACCGGTAGGGGTGGTCTTTCCATTGGGTGTGCAATGGTACCTTATTTGGCTTCCCTTTGGTTTCCTTTGGTACACCCAACCTTTGATAGTATTATAAATTCCTTTTTTTGGCCCTGTCAATTTTCATTTTATTTATTAATAACCATTTAAAGATTTATATTACCCTTCTGGGGCAAGTCTTTTGATTTTCTTTACCGTTTGCCTTTTGTTTTGTTAATTATGCTATTGTTTCACTCTTGATGCCCAGTCTGGAATGCAATGGTGCAATCTTGACTTAACTGAACCTCCTCCTGGGTTCAAGTGATTCTCCTGCCTCGGCCTCCCAAGTAGCTGGGATACAGGTATGTGCCACGTTGCCCCACTAGTTTTTGTGTTTTCAGTAGAGATGGTTTCACCGTGTTGACCAGTCTGATCTTGAGCTCCTGACCTGAAGTAATATGCCTGCCTCGGCCTCCCAGATTGTTGGGATTACAGGTGTGAGCCACTGCACCAAGCCTATCCCAGGCCTTTTCAAAAGAAAGATCTGAAATTCTGAGATACTGATCTGAGGAATTTGAAAAAGAAACAGATTGTAGAATTTAAAACTTAACACCTTCTTGCATTAATAGAAGTCAGCATTTTAAATAAAACCTTGTTCTTACCAGTTCTTTAGTTTTGCATTAGTGTATTTCTAATAAGTTCAATGTCTAGAAATACTATTACAGTTTTTTTTAAATACAGCCAACTTAATTATATAACTTAGAAAATTTTTTTTACTGACCTTATTACAAATTATATCAATTGCTCATTGCATGCTTGGATTTTC
>NW_016859306.1:0-1200 GCF_001698545.2 Rhinopithecus bieti | reverse complement strand
ATCTTGGCTCACTGCAACCTCTGCCTCCTGGGCTCAAGCAGTCCTCCTGCTTCAGCCTCCAGAGTAGCTGGGACTAGTGGCATACGTCAGCACACCCACCTAATTTTTTTTTTTTTGGTAGGGACACGGTTTCACTATGTTGCCCAGGCTGGTCTTAAACTCCTGGGCTCAAGCCATCCACCCACTTCGGTCTCCCAAAGTGCTGCGACTATAGGCATGAGCCTGTCCCAGATCACAAGTTGTAAACATAGTTTTGTACTTTAGTTACCTATCGTGTATTTCCAGTGTTCACATACACAGGTCAAAACTGCCCTGGCTACTGTCACTCATTCATTCACTTGCTCCACGAGCGTTTCAGACCCCTAAAAGTTTCCTGGTGCTGGAATGGGCACATAGAGATGCAGACATGGGTCCTGGGTATCTCACCAATGTCGTAGATTTAAAAGATGACAACAAAAATACATAGCTGCTGCGTACCCACAAGATGTGCAGAGGTTGACAATTGCCTAAATCCTCCTCTGAATGCATCAGCAGAGTTGGCTGAAGAACTTGGGAGGTGGATGGGGACTGGTCGGGCTGGTGAGTGAAGAGACACTGAACGTGGGTCTAGGTGAGGACTTTTCCTAATGGCTCCAGTGTGGCCCTATATAAGCCCTCTCTTTCTTTAATTCTGGCTAAATTTATTTTCATTTGAATACTTCTATTCTGTTTGAAACTGCTATTACTTGGATATTGTTGGCATAGCTACTTCTCTCCTCCATGTCGTTCAACTTTTCTTTTATATTTTGCTATTTCTTTATCCTTTCCTGCTGCCTTCCAGATCAAGGTTAACTTGATCTAACTGGTCTTCAGCAATTTGTCTTTTTTTTTTTTTTTTTGGAGACAGGGTCTTGCTCTGTCACCCAGGCTGGAGTACAGTGGTGTGATCATGGCTTATGGCAGCCTCAACCTCCTGGGCTCAAGCAATCCTCCCACTTTAGCCTCCCTAATAGCTAGGACTATAGGTGCATGTCACCATGCCTAGCTAATTTTTCTATTTTTTTTTTTTTTTTTTTTTTTTTTTTGGTATAGATGGGGTTTTGCCATGTTGTCCAGGCTGGTCTTGAACTCCTGGGCTCAAGCGATCCTCCCACCTCAGCCTCCCAAAGTGCTGGGATTATAGGTGTGAACCACTGCGCCTGGCCTATTTTCTTTTCTTTT
>NW_016859305.1:0-3291 GCF_001698545.2 Rhinopithecus bieti | reverse complement strand
CATATCCTTTGCCCACATTTTGATGGGGTTGTTTGTGTTTTTCAGGTGGTTTATATTTTAAAAGAGAATTATTTTGGCTCATAATTATGGCTTCTTGTGAGGGCCTTATGCTGTGTCATAAGATGTTGGAGAAGTAGAATAAGAAGCAGGAGTTCAAAAAGGACAAAACAATGAGAGGTGACCTTTTTTTGGTAACATCCTGCTCCTACAAGAACTAACCCAATCTTGAAAGAAGAAATTAATTTATCTCAAAGACCTAATAACCTCTTAAATGCCCCACCTCCCCACATGATTATATTGGCAATTAAATTTCAACATGAGTTCTATCAAGGACAAACCACGTCCAAACCATAGCCAACATGATTGAATAAATGGTGACGAAGAAATTAGGAGAAGAGATATGTGGGTATATCTTCCTGAATGGGCAAAAAACAAAAACAAAAACAAAAAAACATGAAAATATTTGTGTACCCTGTGAGTGCTCAACAAAGAATTATGTCATCAGTGGAGGATTTTAATAGTTACACTTGGATAGTATTCAGCCTCTTTTCTCAGCTACAGCTGTTCCTGCTCATAAACAAAGTGGCCATGGTGGCAGAGATGAAGGTTATACATTGGTTCAGCAATATAAACTTTTATTCACCAAGGCCAAACTGGCTATGGCCGTGACTGAATGATCAATCAGCCAGTAGCAGAAACCAATATTGAATCCTTAATATGTCGCCATTTTTTTAGAGTGATTAGGCAGCTACCTGATAACAAGTTAATTACATCTATTTGTATTATGGAAAGAGTAGTGTTTTGTTTTACTGTAATAGAAACTTACTCTTGAATATAAATATGCCTTCCCTACATGGAATAATTCTGCCAAAACTGCCATCAGTGAACTTTCAGAATGCCTTATCCATCATCATCGTATTTCACACAGTATGCTTCTGATGAATAAACTGATTTTATGGCAAAAAAAAAGTGCTATCATAGTGCTAGAATAGTGAAATGGCCTTTTAACAACTCAGCTACAGCATTTTCTAGGTGGCTGTACCTGGCAGGGTATAAACACAGTTCTCGAGGACACTGCATATGTTCTGAATCAGCACTGGATGTTTCTTCCATACCCAGGATTTATGAGTCCAGGAATTAAGAGATAGAAAAGGGAATTGAAACCACTCACTATACTTTAGTGCCCAAAGGCAAAATATTTTCTTCCTGTTTCTATGACTTTATGCTCTACTGGCTTAGTGGCCTTAGTTCCAGAGAGAAGAATGCTTCCACTGGGAGAGACAACAATATTTCTATTGAATTGGACGCTAAGCCTTCTACCTGGCCACTTTTAACTCCTCATGCCTCTGAGTCAACAGGCAAAGAAGGGAGTTACAGTGTTGGCTGAAGTGATTGCTCCTGACCACCAAAGAGAAGTTGGATTGTTTCTCCATAGTGGAGATAAGGAAGAATTTGTCTATGGTACAGAAGATCTCTGAGGATATCTTAGTTTTACCAGACCCTGTCATCAATGTTAATGAAAAACTGCAACTACATAATTCTTGCAGGACTATTAGTGGCCCAGAACTTTCAGGAAGTGTTGAATAACTCTACAAGATAAATACCTACAATGAATTGATGTGTTTTCTGAAGTTTCAGGAAATAGAAAATGAATAGTGGAGGAAAGTAATGATCAGTTTCAACTATGACTATATGATCATTCCAAGAAATGTGGACTCTAATTTTCATGAGTATTTCTTCTTATTTTGTCATAAATGTACACATACACACACACATATGTATGCATATATAGTTGTTTTCTTATCTTTCTTATTCCTTTGTTATGTGACATAAGAGGTATGCACTTGTCATCACAGTATTTAAGGTACTGTCAATTTTACTTTATATTATTTAGTATACAAGACATCAAGAAGTAAAGCAAACAAGACATAATCTACCATTTTTATTCTGAGGAAAACACAAATTAATAGGTCTTTTCAGTTGTACACTGGATAACTGTATTATGTTAAGTGGGATTCTGACCTTGTTATCATTTTTAGAGATTTAGTATTATTTAAGGAGATGTGTATGGGTGCTAAATTGAAGAGATTTGAAATTGTGATGGTTACTTTTATGTGTCAATTTGAGTGGAGCAGGGTTCCTCGGATATTTAGTCAAACATTACTCCGAGTGCGTCTTCGAGTGTGTTTTTGGATGACATTAACATTTGAATCAGTAGACTGAGTAAACAGATTGCCTTTCCTAAGATATATGCCCTTCATCCAATCTATTAAAGTCCTCAAAAGAACAAAAAGCTGTATAAATAACAATTTTCTTTCTCTCTTTGACTGTTTTTGAGCTGAGATATTAGTCTTCTTCTGCCTTTGGCCTCAGACTCAGACTAGAGCTTACAACATTGGCTCTCCTTGTTCTCGGGTGTTTGTATTTGAACTGAAACTATACTATTGCCTATTCTGGGTCTCCATCTTGCCAACTGAAGATATTGTGACTTCTCACTTTCCGTAACTATGTGAGCTAGTTTCTTATAATCCTATCCTTTTTCCTTTTTGTTCTGTTTATCTGAAGACCCTAGAATAATACAATATTTGAATCTAAATCTTAATTATATATGAGAGTTAACTGGGTGAAGGGATTTGAGAAGAACATTGAAGTCAGTAATGTCGGAATAATTCAAGAATCTGTGATGAAAAGAATTAAACTTTGATAAACTATGTGTCAAAAAACATAGCATGTCATTGGGGGAGTGTGTTGAAAGAAGTGGCCTAAAGTGATGTTGGAGAAACTGGAGAAGGCTAAACACTGGAGGATCTTACAGGTAAATTCAAGTGTTATTTTCCGTTGTTTAGGATGCATCAAAGAGAATGTTGCCACAATGCTAATAACATTGGAAAAACCTCAAAATAATGAAACTAACAACTTTTATGATCCCTTCAGATAGATGGGGTCTTATGAAAACAAGATTAAATGAAACTTGAAAGTGCAGCAGGCCCCTCTGAGAAGAGAGAGGACACACAGACTGTTTCATCTTTTACCAGGCATGAAAAGAATTAGGACCATAACAGTAGATTATAAGAAATCAGCTAAAATGATATTAATTATTAAAGGATGAGTTATGTCAAATATCCCCTTAGAATAACTGCCACCACCAGACACAGTGGGAGTTTGCATTCACTGACAAGCTCTCTTTTATAAGCACTCATCGAGTTGTCAAGAGAAAGATTACGGCAGGAGAGGAAACTACAAAATAAGTAACTATCAGTGGCACACTGGTAGAAAACTCTGCACACACTT
>NW_016859304.1:0-741 GCF_001698545.2 Rhinopithecus bieti | reverse complement strand
ATTTATTAAATAGGGAATCTTTTCCCCATTGCTTGTTTTAATCCGGTATGTCAAAGATCAGATGGTTGTAGATGTGTGGCATTATTTCTGAGGTCTCTGTTCTGTTCCATTGGTCTCTATGTCTGTTTTGGTACCAGTACCAGGCTTTTTTGGTTACTGTAGCCTTGTAGTATACTTTGAGGTCAGGTAGTGTGATGCCTCCAGCTTTGTTCTTTTTGCTTAGGACTGTCTTGGCTATATGAGCTTACTCTTGGTTCCATATGAAATTTAAAGTAGTTTTTTCTAATTCTGTGAGGAAAGTCAAGGGTAGTTTGATGGGAATAGCACTGAATCTATAAATTACTTTGGGCAGTATGGTCATTTTCACAATATTGATTCTTCCTATCCATGAGCACGGAACGTTTTTCCATTTGTTTGTGTCCTCTCTTATTTCCTTGAGCAGTGGTTTGTAGTTTTCCTTGAAGAGTTCCTTCACGTCCCTTGTAAGTTGTATTCCCAGGTATTTTATTCTCTTTGTAGCAATTGTGAATAGGAGTTCACTCATGATTTGGC
The DNA here is from genome assembly GCF_001698545.2 of Rhinopithecus bieti. Classification (NCBI taxonomy): domain Eukaryota; kingdom Metazoa; phylum Chordata; class Mammalia; order Primates; family Cercopithecidae; genus Rhinopithecus; species Rhinopithecus bieti. The sequence continues at coordinate 189 of NW_016859304.1, read as the reverse complement.
TCTCTGCTTGTTTATTGTTGGTGTCTACAAATGCTTGTGATTTTTGCATATTGATTTTGTATCCTGAAACTTTGCTGAAGTTGCTTACCAGCTTAAGGAGTTTTTTGGCTGAGACGATGGGATCTTCTAAATATAGATCATGTCATCTGCAAACAGAGACAATTTGACTTCCTCTCTTCCTATATGAAG
>NW_016859303.1:0-738 GCF_001698545.2 Rhinopithecus bieti | reverse complement strand
ATATGCATCTTATATGTAAGTATATAGTACTTTTAAATAATAAATATTTTAAATAATGCTGGTTTCGTAAGTACTTGCTATTCTATTTACAGTCCTAACTTCACTAAATGGAATCCTGCCAACTTTTCAACTATAAATCCTTATTTCAGGTATTTAATAGTTATAAAATATACTAGAAAGGAACTGGAAAATTCAATAAAAGCTTACGGTACTGTTTTCCCAGAAGGCATTTTACAGTGTTTTATGTTAATCATATGACATGTTTTAATACAGTCTGTAAACAAGCTCATTGTGACAGATTGAATGAACTATAAATATTTAGATTCAATAGTGCCATAAAAATCTTCACAGCTAAAAAAGGTAAAGTTATTGAGTAAAACTAGCATCTTTAGCATACAAGGCATCCTCCTGCTTTCATGATCCACAAAACCAAGAATAAGGTACAGTTGATACAATTACTTTGTGATCTCCAGCTGTGTGAACTGGGTTTATACTATAGTGTTTGCCTATAGACATTATAGGTATAGATCAAAAGCAAATAAAATGTAAGAAAATTAAATAGAAACTGTCTATACAGATGATGTTCTTGTGAATGTCACATGCATTGCAAAATGATCTCACTATATTTCTTATCAATACAAACGATACAAGTAATAGCATACTTTTAAAACAAAACAAATAATGCACATATGCTAACAATTTTTTGCTCATTTTTTTTACTTTGGTTTGTGTGTGTGT
>NW_016859302.1:0-1191 GCF_001698545.2 Rhinopithecus bieti | reverse complement strand
ATTTCATCTAAGCTTCTATGTAGACGACCATCTTGCTGGCATGTAAGAACAATTTTATTTCTTCCTTTCCAATGTATTTTCTTTTATTTCTTTTCTTGACTTACTATACTGAATAATTCACTGGTGTGGAATTGGAAGGGGTAATTGTGGTCATTCTTGCCTTGTTTCTGATCATAGGGAGAAATTCATGTTAAATTCATGTACATAGAGTTGTTCATATTATTTATTTATTATCCTTTTCATGTTTGCAAGGTCTATAACGATAATCTTCTTTCCTTCCTGATATTGGTAATTTGTGTTTTCTTTCTTTTATTCTTTCTCAGCCTTGCTAGGGATTTATCAATTCTATCGATCTTTTCAAAGCTCCAGTTTTGGGTTTGGTTGATTTTATCTATTATTTATTTGTTTTCAATTTTATTCATTTCTGCTCTTAACTATTTTCTTTCTTCCATTTGATTAGGGTTTATTTTGTTCTTTTCTAATTTGTTAAAATAGGAACTGTTTGTTGTTATTATTCAAGACCTTTCTTCTTTTCTACTGTAAGCATGTAATGCTATAAATTTCCTCTAAGTCCTGCTATGGATACGTTGTACAAATTTCAATATGTTGTATTTTATTTTCATTCATTTTGGAACATTTTCAATTTCCCCTCCTATTTCCTCTTTCACCCATGGATTTTTTAGAAGTACTGTGTTAACTTTCCCAGTATTTGGAGTTTTCCTCTTACCTTTCTATTATTGATTTCTAGTTTAATTCCATTATGGAACACACATTGGATAATTTCACTTCTTTTAAATTTGTTAAGATTTGTTGTATGTTGTTTATCTTAGTGAATATTTCATGTTCACTTGAAAAAAAAATGTGTGCCCTGCTGTTGTTGGGTGGAATATTCTATAAATGTCATTTAGGGTCAGGCATGGTGGCTCACACCTGTAATCCAAACACTTTGGGAGACTGAGGTGGGCAGATCACTTGAGGTCAGGAGCTCGAGAATAGCCTGACAAATATGGTGAAACCTCATCTCAGTTAAAAATTCAAAGATTAGCTAGGCATGATGGTACACACCTGTAATCCCAGCTACTCAGGAGACTGAAGCAGGAGATTTGCTTGAACCTGAGAGGCAGAGGTTGCAGTGAATTCTGAGATCATGCCACTGCACTCCAGCATGGGCAATAGAGTGAGACTCTGTCT
>NW_016859301.1:5531-7209 GCF_001698545.2 Rhinopithecus bieti | reverse complement strand
TGAAGAGGAATTTTTTAGATGAAGAATTTCATTACAAAATCATTCATTTCATTACACACAGTCATTACAAAAAACATTTTGTTAACATTCTGTGAAATTTTATAGGGAATGCAGATCTTAATAACTTCATGTTTATTCAGTATTTTTTAGTATCAGACAGTTTGTTACACACTTTAAATGAAGTAGTCCATTTAACTTTCAAAACTACCTTAAAAAATGATTTTGAACCCCATATTACAAATGAAGAAAGACAGAGCAAGCTTGTCTCACCTAGGGCCTGCTGGCTGGATGCAGCCCAGGACAGCTTTGAATGTGGCCCAACACAAATTTGTAAACTTTCTTAAAACATTTTTTTTTAGCTCATAAACTATCATTAGTGTTAGTGTATTTTATATGTGGTCCAAGACAATTCTTCTTTCAATGTGGCCCAGGGAAGCCAAAAAATTGGACATCCCTGACTTAGAGGTTCTGCAATTAGCCCAAGGTCACACAGGTAGTGAGTGAAGAACCAAGACTCAAACTCATGACTATAGCATCTTTATAATGTAAAAAGTCCTTTAAAAGGATCTATATTTAAGTTCATCCCCAGTAGTATAACAATATATATTTCTATTATCCCTATATTAGATAACTATTGCTGTATAGAAAACCACCTCAAAATGTAATGGCTTAAAACAGTAATCATTCATTTGCTTGCAACTCTGTGGGCCATCAATTTGAGGTAGTCTCAGCCAGGATGGTCCATCTCTACTCTGTGAGGTGTTGGCTGGGGTCAGTGCTCAGTCTAAGGCCACAATTTGCATAAATGGAATGGCTGGGATTACCAGTCCTCTCTCACTACATGATCTCTCATCTCCCAACAGACTAACATGGTCTTAGTCAAATGGTGACAGCATTTCTAGAAGGAGAGAATGGAGCTATTAGGCCTGCTGAGGCCTAAGTTTAGAAAGTGCACCACATCAATTCTGTTTCATTTGGTTGATCAAAGCAAGTCAAAAGCCAGTCCAGATACACACTTTAAAACTAGATTCCATCTTTTGATAAAGGGAGATGAAACTAAGTTTTGATAATTTGAGATTTTGCATATTCCCATTAATAGTAATAATAAAGGCCTATTATGTATTACTTGATTGCTATTATTTAATAACTATCATATTTAATGCAGTAATCAAAACAAAGATTCTTGAAATTATCAAGATAAAAGTGAAAATACTGAAAAAATGGTATTATTATTGGTAAATTAAGATGGTAGATTCAAATGTAATTAGTTTGTTCAGTAGAAGCAATAAAGGTTTCTTTAGAATATACTGTAAAGTAAAATTCTGTTTTAAGTTTAGTATCTTATTTTTGAAGCAACTCAGGAACATACATCTTTTGGCATTTTTTATTAATATATAAGTAGTTTTTTTATTATTATACTTTAAGTTCTAGGGTACACGTGCATAACGTGCAGGTTTGTTACATATGTATACTTGTGCCATGTTGGTATGCTGCACCCATCAACTCGTCAGCACCCATCAACTCATCATTTACATCAGGTATAACTCCCAATGCCATCCCTCCCCCCTCCACCCTCCCCGTGATAGGCCCCGGTGTGTGATGTTCCCCTTCCCGAGTCCAAGTGATCTCATTGTTCAGTTCCCACCTATGAGTGAGAACATGCGGTGTTTGGTTTTCT
>NW_016859301.1:0-2295 GCF_001698545.2 Rhinopithecus bieti | reverse complement strand
TTGCGAAGGAGATTTTTTTACTGCTACAAAAAACACTCATGGTATAACTGAAAAGACAGTTGGACAGGGAGTGAGAAGATTGAGTTTTAGTCTAAGTTTTTTTATAATTCCACTTACACAACCTGAGGTAAGTCAGTTTTAGAAACTGAAAAAATTTTTTAGAAGTTTATGTTAACATTGTGGATATTAAAGAGGAAATTTGAAATAGATATTTAGTATCAACCTTAAAGAAGAGGAAGAGAGGATCACAAAATACCACTTTCTTTAAAATACCATTAGAGGATCACAATCCATTGGAGAATTTTTAAATAAATTAAGTGAACCAGAATTAGCATCTTTAAAGAAATAATTAAGAATACAGTAGAGTAGAAAATATTTGTGTCTCACAGATAGCAAGTGTACATACTCTGTGAGAGTTCTTTCAGTTAAATAAATGTCTTGTGGTTTGCCATTAAATGTTAGATCAACTTTTCCCTAAATAAACTTAGTTTAAGTATTGAGACACCAAGAGGGTATAGGAAAAGGCATATTGTTAACATAAAGAGGCTTCCTATGAAGAGCAAGGAAGACACAAAAGTTGGTTCAAATGATTTGAGTGAAGGGAGGGGCCAGTGGCTTTATTTTTTATTGTGATTTGGAAGTAGGGCTGGCTGGATGAGGGTTTTTAGGGTTTGAGTGGTTCGCACTACTCTCTGACACCAAAAAAGCAAACTAGAGAATGTATATGTTGTTTCATTAATTTTCTCAGCTTTGAGAAAAAGAGGAAAATGGAGTGGTTGAGCTTTGAAGCTTTCGTGGTCAAACATCACAAATGAATTCAGAATCTTTGTTATGAGAGATATCCATGCGTATAACTGGTCACTTCTTATTGAGAAGTGCTATCAAAAAAATTAAAGTTTCTATTATCATGCAGTTTTACCACTTAAAATTGAGGAAAATTTCAAATATTCAACACATTTCAAAATATTAGAAATCTGTAAGTTATCTTGTGAGGGGAGAGTTCCAGTTTATATGGTTTCTATCTACTTATTTATCCCCAGTGCAAGGGGATTTCTGCAAGTGGAAAGAGACCTTCTTTGCTAATAGATATATAGGTTGTACTTATACAAGAATCATGGTGCATTAGCCATCGCTCAAATTACAACCGATGATCGGGAAACCATGTCCATTGGTAGGCCGGTAGGAGTATTCTATCCACTAGTATCACAGGACAATCGACTTATCAGAGAATATGTCAATATCTCTCAGCCAGGTATTAGAGTCTCCTTAGAAATTTATACTCCTAGCCCTGGTGGATATCATTTTCCAGAAATATATTCCTGACTTGGAGCAACCCCAGTTGTTTGGCACCTCACTCGTGCCATGGATAACTGCTTTGAAGTAAGTGGTATTTTGTGGCTCTCTCCTTCTTCATTTTTCTTAAAGTTAATACTAAATACATATTTCATATTTCCTCTTTAATATTCACAGCATTAATATAAACAACCCATATCTCAGACTTTTAGCATTATTGTGTAATATGCCTTACCATATAAGTTATAATTTTACTGATAAAATCATGTTTTATTTTTAATTTCTCTGTTTTGTGAAAGATTCTCCTTCCTAAAATATTTCTATACCCTAACTTACTGCATCCCAAATATTAACTAAGGATTCATTGACCAGTAAAATCTGATTAGAATGAACTTGAATCCCTTTCTAGGTCTCATGAAAGTGTCAAAATGTTTCCAGAGTTCTGTGAATTCCTAGAAAACCTAGATTCTCATAGTCACCAAAGCTCCAGGCTGCTACTTCTGATGAATTACTTCCGTTTATAAATAATATCTCAAAGCTATATTTTTTCCCATTCCTGTTTGTCTTGCATTATGTGAAGAAAGAAACAATTTGTGTGTGTGTATGTGTGTGTGTGTGCGTGCGCATGTGTGTGTGTCTGGAGTCGAAGTCCCACTCTGTCATTCAGGATGGAGTGCTGTGCCATGATTATAGCTCACTGCAGCCTCAAACACCAGGACTCAAGTGATTCTCCTACCTCAGCCTCCTGATTAGCTGGCAGTACAGGTGCATGTCACCATGCCTGGCTAATTGTTTTTGTAGAAATGAGGTCACAGTACATTGTCCAGATTGGTCTTGCATTCATGGCCTCAAGCCCTCCTCCTGCCTTAGTCTCCCAAAGTGCTGCAATTACAGGTATGAACCACTTTACCTGGTGTGATTAGCATGATTTACTTAATTTTTTTAATTTTAATTTTTATGGGTACATAGTAGATATATACATTTATGGGGTGAATATATATA
>NW_016859300.1:0-642 GCF_001698545.2 Rhinopithecus bieti | reverse complement strand
AGTCCCAGCTAACTGGGGTGCTGAGGCAAAAGGAGGGTGCTTGAGTCCAGGAGGTAGAGGTTGCAGTAGGCTGAGATGGTGCCGCTGCACTCCAGCCTGGGTGACAGAGTGAGACCCTGTCTCAAAAACAAACAAAAAAAAAAAAAAGAAAGAAAGAAACTATAGATAACATCATGGCAGCAGGTGATGTCAGCATTTGGTATCTAGTCCTGTTGGCGGGGGGTGCTATGTGAGGTGGACACCAGTGTCACATGGTTTATGACCCCAGTTAGGCATGGCAGGCCAAGGTGAGCAAGTATGTCCTAGAACTAGAAACAAGCAGTTTTCCTGAGAGTTCCCACTGAACATGGCCGCCACTTACATATCTTCTCCTCAAGAGAAACAAAAAAGAAAATATTCCTAATTTGTCTCTTAAATAATCTAGACATATGCCTGGCATATAAGAAATAAAAAAGAATCTACATTCTGTTAAGTGTTTTAAGTTAAATAAATTACTCAAGAAATGTGGAGAAAAGTTACCGCGATCAAAAAAATCTGAATTCATGTAAATGATTATTTAGGATCAGAAATGCATCTGTGGAAAAAATAACCTACAAAGTAGAAAACAAAATTTTAAGCATCACATTTACTAAAATATATTTT
>NW_016859299.1:0-741 GCF_001698545.2 Rhinopithecus bieti | reverse complement strand
AATGAAATATTTGTTATTTAATTTAATATAACTTTAGATTCTAAATTATGGCAAGTTTGTCCACAAGTGTTTATCTCATTACATTTACCTAATTATTTTATTTTAATCATTTACCTAGATTATTTATGAAGACTGATAGTCATCATTTAAAGTTGTGAAACACATGGCCAGGTATGTTGGCTCATGCCTGTAATCCCAACACTTTGGGAGGCTTAGGCAGGTGGATCACCTGAGGTCAGGACTTCAAGACCAGCCTGGTCAATATGATGAAATCCCATCTGTACTAGAAATATAATAAACTAGACAGGCATGATGACACATGCCTGTAGTCCCAGCTACTCAGGAGGCTGAGGCAGAAGAATCGCTTGAATCTGAGAGGTGGAGGTTGTAGTGAGCCAAGATCATGCTACTGCACTCAAGCCTGGGTGACAAGACTGAAACTCCATCTCAAAAATAATAATAGTAATAAAGTTATAGAATGCACTATTGCACAATTATAAATGAGACAGTGAAAAAAATCTGACCTAAATGATTCCATCTTGCTTCCAACCTCGAAGCTGCCCTTGTTCATTTCTGGGCATAGGCTGAACTAACTTTGTTAGGAACTTACAGTGTAGCTTTGAAACAAAGATGACAACAGTCCTTTCACCAAACAACCTCCTTACTACCTGTGGACTAGACTGACTAAAGCCACAAGATTAGAAGTTATGATAACCTTACTAAATGAACAATGTAGCTTTC
>NW_016859297.1:0-597 GCF_001698545.2 Rhinopithecus bieti | reverse complement strand
TTCAGGATCCCAGTAAAATCCCATTCTGACAAGGGTTTTGTAATTTTATTTTGCTGATTATATAAAATACAAAACAAGCTGGATAGAGTATATGTCTGATAAAATACACCAATTCTTACAAAAATTATGTTTTATTAAGCATCATTTCAACTTGCAGAAAGTGAAAATCCTTTGCTATTATACAGCTATCTAAAAGTTAATTTTCTTTTCCTAGCTTGGGTTTTATGTATTTCAATGTTTCAATTTTGAAACACAACCATAGGTAAATTACACAACTGGCTTTAGAAATGAATAATCATGCATTTTCCACATCAGAGAAATGGGGCCTTAAACATATCTTTGAAGCAAACGGAAGATCTTCACTTCGCTGCTGATTAATGCCAGATGCCTTTTCAGTGCACAAGGGAAGGAGTAACAATATGTAGGAACATGTAAATGGGGAAACTCAGTCGCTGGTGCCAAAGGCACCATAATGATTGCCTTCCTGTGGAACAGTAATCCCAGTGTTCATCAAATAGAGAATGGGGTTCCTCTTTGGAATATGAAAATCAAGTTTTGTAGCCGTTAAGGGCTATTTTGTGAGAAAACTTCAAGTGA
>NW_016859296.1:0-1328 GCF_001698545.2 Rhinopithecus bieti | reverse complement strand
GTTACCTCTGAAAATCTTTGAAGTTCCCCCTGCTTTTTTTTCCAGAAGTGTAAAAACAAGCATATATTTAGTATTATACATTTTTAAAAAATGGAAAAATGCTGCTGTGTGAATGAAAGAGTATACATCGTGTTGCTCCAGATGGTAAAACTAGAGTAGAATTTACTAAAATAAAGTTTCAGCACGTAAAGTACAGCACTTCTCTGCTCTTGGCCATTTTAGACACTAACCATCTGGAGCAACCATGTAACTCTTGCCACACATTGCTAACTTAATGTAAAAAAAAAAATCGCTTGAGTTTCTTAACACTTCACAAATGCTTGTAAGACTGACACCGGGAGCCCTGTCATCTAAAAGGCACCTTATAGAGTGCTTTCAATTCTTCTGTTTTTTTCATTCATTGCTCAAAATAGATCATAGTAAGATTAGATACTCTCTGGCCTTCTTGGTCTTTGACACAAGGAAGAGGGTTCCAGAGTTGAGAGTAAGGACTTTGCATCCTTTGCTATAGAATTCGATTAGGGTCAATAAAAAGGACCATTGTGTTCTAGAATGTGAAGGACGAAGGATACCACTTTATAGTGCAAGGAATAAGTGAAGAAGTCCTTTTATAAGGAAAACTGCAGTAGAGCAATAACTTGAAATTACACTTATTTATATTTACTTTTCATTAAATGTAAATTATTTTACTACATTGTACTAGTAGAAAGAGAATCAGCAGTTTAGGCATTCGGTCATGGATATTCAATACCATTGGTTTACTTAAGCACTTCTCATGTCAACAAGACTCAAGCCTGCAGATAACTCCTAGTTTATCAGTGTTCATTATAGCTTCCCGGTTGGTTTTACTTGTGAGTCATAAGCCTAGTATGGTGAATATCTAGGAAATTTCACGGTAACAGGGCTTGTCTTAGGTTTTGAGAACAGGTGTAACTTGACTTCTCTCTGCTGTTTGTCATCCTACACTTCCCACTACATCTGGTCCTTTTTTTAGGGTGCTGAGAACAACATTTTTCTTCATGCAGGGGAAAGTAGAAGTGCATGTCTTCTAAGAAGGACAAATAGGAATAGAATAAAAGAAAAAGTATATTGGGGCCGGGCGTAGTGGCTCACGCCTGTAATCCCAGCACTTTGGGAGGCTGAGGCGGGTGGATCGTGAGGTCAGGAGTTCGAGACCAGCCTGGCCAAGATGGTGAAACCCCATGTCTACTAAAAAAAAAAAAAAAAAAATAGCCAGGTGCAGTGGCGGGTGCCTGTAATCCCAGCTACTCAGGAAACTGAGGCAGGAGAATTGCTTGAACCCGGGAGGTGGAGGTTGCAGTGAGGTG
>NW_016859295.1:0-1198 GCF_001698545.2 Rhinopithecus bieti | reverse complement strand
TGGACACGGGGAGGGGAACATCACACACCGGGGCCTGTCAGGGGGAGGGATAGCATCAGAAGAATTAACCTAAAGTAGATGATGGATTGATGGATGCAGCAAACCACCATGGCACATGTATACCTATGTAACAAACCTACATGTTCTGCACACGTATCCCAGAACTTAAAGTATAATTAAGAAAAATAAACATGTTATTCATTCTAAACTTAAAAGAATTTCACTTTTAAAAATGTATATCAAATATATTATAAATTACATATTGTTATGTTTTACTCTGCCCTGAAATAATACATAACATCTACGTCTAATGGTATTTACATATTAGTAGTAGCTGAAATTGCATAGATGTGGATTTGCTGCCAAAAAAAAAAAAAAAAAAAGGCAGTTATTTTGGGATCTCTACAGTTAGAAACCTCAACATAGATTTTTACAGTGCTGAGTAAGCTTGGATAAAATTAAAGCATAAAATTTCCCCACATGGCTACTTTGGTTATCCTTGGGAATAGTATTCATTTGATAATTTTTATTTCAAATAGCTAACACATGGAAGTATTTTTTTTCTTTTTGCTTGATGTGGACCAAATTAATGAAAGTAATAAAACAAGCAGACAGAAATAGTCTGTCAAAGACACTTGCAAGACATTTTGCATAGAAATGTCCTTGTATTTTGACATTCTGATTTCTTGTTGTCTGACAGTGCTGTAATTTGCTTTAAGAATTGTTTTAATCAGTTGCCAAATGTTTCTTGCGCCACACTGGATAGAAATAATTGAATTTTGTAAAGATATAGCACAGTAGCTTGGATATGATTAAATTTTTTTTCATTGACCCTTCTTGCTTTCAAAGCCAAGGTCTAATTAAAAACAATGCATTCTTAAAAAAGATTATCACCAAAGATAGTTTTAATAAAGCTTTGCAGGTTAGTTTTGATAACACTGTCATTTTCTTTAACTAGAGGGCTAACGTTGTTGCTTCAATGACCAAAGTGAGTAATTAAGCATCTTTCAGCCAGCCTATGTTTAAACCGCAGTTTCTCAGAGCTTATAAATCCATGAAAATAAATCTCTCTGGGACCATCTCAACTCAAGAAGGATATTTTTAAATGAGCTATAGAACTGAACTTTGCTCTTTCCCTAAAGTGTCACAGATTGCAGAATGCTTATTTATAAAACTACTTTAAAGACAATCACAGCCT
>NW_016859294.1:0-1635 GCF_001698545.2 Rhinopithecus bieti | reverse complement strand
TATATATATATATATAAATTACATAGGGTTCATAGGGTTGTTTCTCATGTGTATGTGGTTTAATTTTCCATAAGAGCCAGGCACAGTGGCTCACGCCTGTAATCCTAATACTTTGGGAGGCCAAGACAGGAGGATTGCTTAAGCGCAGGAGTTGGAGACCAGCCTGGCCAACATGATGAAACCCTGTCTCTACTAAAAATACAAAAATTAGCTGGGTGTGGTGGCACATGCCTGTAATCCCAGCTACTTGGGAGGCTGAGGCAGGAGAATCCCTTGAACCTGGGAGGCGGAGGCACCGTACTCCATCCTGGGGGACAGAGTGAGAGTCTGCCTCAAAACAAAAACAAAAACAAAAAAACCCTCAGCCCCTCATCTTGGGTAGACCACACTAGGAAAGTGTAGCATAGTGACATTGCCAGGCTGAGGGTTCAATCAAGTTCCAGTTCTCCACTTCCTGGCTGTGACCTTATACAAGTAGCCTCACCTCTCTGGGCCTAAATGCCCTTATGGGATTAATAAGGCCCAGTTTGCAAGGTTCTTAGGAAGATTCTTTTGACACCATGGAGTTCAAACATCCTCAGCACAGGGCAAGGAGATGGGGCATTGGAGGACTTGTCAGGAGTCCCTAAGGTTCAGCTCCTGCCCTCTCCCGCACCCCCTACCCTCTCTGGAAGCCCCTACCCTCTCCCGTAGCCCCTTCCTCAGAGTAAAGAAGCACTCAGGAGAGAATTTTCTATAGGATTTTTATTGGTGGCACCTGGGGCCACATGGAGGGAGTCCTCAGCACAGGCGTTGGGGTGTGGGAAATATCAGAGCCCTCTCCTGGGATGTCACCCTTCAGGTGCTCATGAGTTAATCTTCAGTTTCTCCTTCACTTTCCGAAATGTCTCTGAAAACCAATCCCTGTGGGGAGGGATAAGGAAGGGGGTCACTGTGTGCAGCTCCCTCCCAGGCTGTCCAAATTCTACCTGCTACCTGACTCCCACCTCTTCCCCTTCCTGAATCTCCATCCCCACTGTATGTGGGATTAGGAGGTCCGCTGGGCTGGGCGGGCCAACTTCTGTGCTTTAGTTTCCCAGATGGACCAGAACACATTGAAGTCTAAACACTTTACCCTTAGCTGGGCATGGTGGCTCACGCCTGTAATCCCAGCATTTTGGGAGGCCAAGGCAGGCAGATCACTTGAGGTCAGGAGTTTGAGACCAGCCTGGGCAACATGGTGAAATCTCGTCTTTACTAAAAATACAAAAAATACCATGCGTGGTGTTGCACACCTGTAGTTCCAGGTACTTATGAGGCTGAGGTAGGAGAATTGCCTGAACCCAGGAGGTGGAGTTTGCAGTGAGACCAGATCGCACCACTGTACTCCAGCCTGGGCAACAGAGCAAGACTCCGTCTCAAAAAATAAAAAAATAAAAAATAAGACCAGGTGCGTGGCTCACACCTGTAATCCCAGCACTTTGGGAGGCTGAGGTGGGTGGATCAAGAGGTCAGGAGATTGAGACCATCCTGGCTAACATGGTGAAACCCCATGTCTACTAAAAATACAAAAAATTAGCCGGCGTGGTGGCGGACACCTGTAGTCCCAGCTACTTGGGAGGTTGAGGCAGGAGAATGGCATGAACCCGGGAGGCA
>NW_016859293.1:0-1268 GCF_001698545.2 Rhinopithecus bieti | reverse complement strand
TGGTGAAAACCCGTTTCTACTTAAAACACAAAAAATTAGCGGGGCGTGGTGGCGGGCGCCTGTAGTCCCGGCTACTCGGGAGGCTGAGGCAGGAGAATGACGAGTACCCGGGAGGCGGAGCTTACCCAGGAGGCGGAGCTTGCAGTGAGCGGAGATCCGGCCACTGCATTCCAGCCTGGGGGACAGAGCGAGACTCCGTCTCAAAAAAAAAAAAAAAAAGAAAGAAAAGAAAAAGAAATGATTTATGTTAATCCTGTCATAAGGGACAGTGAGTTTAAGTGACTTGTTTTCACGTCTTTTCTTCTTGTTCCTTGCTTTCAGGATCAATCAGATGGTGTCGGCCATTGGCCACATTTAAAGCAGAGTTAATTATAAAAGGCTTCAAGAGTGCCTCATCGCTGAAAGGATCAAGTTCATATTCTCCCATGTGGATTATGAGGCCCTTCACAGTCTAGCCTCCTTTCATCTGTCTCTGTTTACATTCCGCTATCCCTTGCTCCTCTGATTTCCACGATCCATCCATACCGAGTAACATTTCATTTCCTCACAGGAGCCAGGTTTTCTTACCTCTGAGCCACTGCACATATGTTCCTGCTATCTGGATCACTCAGCCCGCGTCCCCATAATCCAATTCCTAGTTAGTATAGGCTGTACCTCCCTGATCACCCAGGATGTGAGTAAGGAGTCTCAGCTATGTGCTCACCTAGTACCCTGTCCTCCTTTACATAGCACTAATCACATTCTGTGGATAGTAATTGTATATGTGTCTATTTCCCTCATGAGACTGAACGTTCTGTGAGGAAAAGGACTATAGCTCTTTTGGTTACATTTACATTATGATTGGTTAGCATAGGTCTGCTGTAAGGTAAACACTTATAAAATGTTAAGTAGATAATTGAAATGTCTCAGATCAGAGAGCTACATAGGACAAAAAATCTGAACTAGAATCCAGAATTCATATCCTAAATCATTTTACTGTCTCCTACAATGTGATAGCTTTGTTTCCTTAAGCAAATTTGAGATAGAACAATCTAATTATGCACAAGCATATCTTAGGCACATACTGCCTTTCAAAAGAGATTTACTTTGAAACAAATTAGATACCTTTTGAGATAAGATTGTGTTTAACATTTGTAAAAGCTAATTACATCCTATGAATACTTTTGCAACTAAGTTTTAAATTCTGAAAATACAAAATAAAATAAGATAAATCAATCACTTTACCAACATAAATCTTATGTAATCAATACTATATACTTATAGGAGAA
>NW_016859292.1:0-1193 GCF_001698545.2 Rhinopithecus bieti | reverse complement strand
GATGAAACTCTGTAACATTAATTCACACATCACAAAGCTGTTTTCAGATGGCTTCTTTCTAGTTTTATTTGAGGAAATTTCATTTTCACTATAGGCATCAAAGGGCTCTGAAATATCCCATTACAGATTCCCCAAAAACAGTGCTACCAAACTGCTCCATGAAAAGAATGGTGTAACTCTGTAAGACGAATTCACTCATCACAAAGCTATTTCTCAGAAAACTTCTTTCTAGTTTTTATATGCAGATATTTCCTTTTGAACCATAGGCTTCAATGTGCTCCCAAATATCCCTTCTCAGACACCATAAAAGCAGTGATGCCAAAGTGCTCCCTCAACAGAAACGTTTAGCTCTCTGAGACGAATGTGTACATCACAAAGGAGTTTCTCAGAGAGCTTCTCTCCAGTTTTTACCTTAAGATATTTCCTTTTTTGCCATTGGACTCTTTGCACTCCCGAATATCCCTTTGCATATTCCACGAAAATAGGTTCCCAAACCGCTCAGTGGAAAGAAAGGTGTAACTCTGTGAGATGTATTCACCAATCACAAAACAGTTTCTCAGAAAACTTCTTTCTAGTTCAAATCTGAGGTTATTTCCTTTTCATCATAGGGTTCAATGTGCTCAAAATCACTCCTCTCAGATACCACCAAAGCAGTGATGCAGAACTGTTCAATCATCAAAAAGTTAAATCTCTTTGAGATGAATACACACACCACAAAACTGTTTCTTGAAAATTTTATCTATAGTATTTATCTGAATTTATTTCCTTTTCCACTGTAGGCCTTCAGGAGTTTCTGAATATCCCTTTGCAGATTCCATAAAAGCAGTGCTACCAAACTACCAAACTGCTCAAAGAAAACAAAGTTATAACTCTGTGTGATGAATTCAGTTGTCAGAAAGAAATTTCTCAGAAACCTTCTGACTATTTTTTATCTCAGGATATATCCTTTTCCACCACCGGCTACCATGCCCTCCCAAATATCCCTTCTCAGACACCACAAAAACAGTGATGCCAAAATACTGTCTCAAGAGAAGGATTTATCTCTATGAGATGAATGCACACATCAAAAAAGAGTTATCAGAAACTTTCTCTCCAGTTTTTACCTGAAGATAATTCCTTTTTCAAGATTGGCCTCTATCCGCTCCTGAATATCCCTTTGTATGTTCCACAAAAACAGTGATAACAAACTGCTC
>NW_016859291.1:0-558 GCF_001698545.2 Rhinopithecus bieti | reverse complement strand
TCCCTCCCATCCCCAGAGCCCCATCTCCACCTCCACGCTCCCATCCCCCAGAGCATTTTGAATTGAATTCTCCAGATCACATCCTTTCATCCATTTGGGCCTAAGCGAGGCCACCCCCCAGCACTGATGCCCCCTGATCTACATCACTCCTGTGGAAATCAAGCCATGCCAAGCCCTGGCTTCACCCTCCCAGGCCAGGCGCGGTGACTCACGACTGAAATCCCAGTGCTTTGGGAGGCCGTGGTGGGCAGATCACCCAAGGTCGGGAGTTGGAGACCAGGCTGACCAACATGGAGAAACCTCGTCTCTACTAAAAATACAAAATTAGCCGCGCATGGTGGTGGGTGCCTGTATTCCCAGCAACTCGGGAGGCTGAGGCAGGAGAATCGCTTGAACCTGGGAGGCAGAGGTTGTGGTGAGCCGAGATTGAGCCACTGCCCTCCAGCCTTGGTGACAGAGCAAAACTTTGTCTCAGAAAAATAAAAACAAAAAAATCACCTTCCCAGGACACAGAGAGCCATTGCACTCCAGCTGGGCAACAAGAGCAAAACTTCATCT
>NW_016859290.1:0-1324 GCF_001698545.2 Rhinopithecus bieti | reverse complement strand
ATTACAGGCGTGAGCCACCGCGCCCGGCCGGGGTTGAGTTCTTGATTTGATTCTCCACTTGGTCGCTGTTGGTGTATAGAAGAGCTACTGATTTGTGTATATGAACCTTGCATCCAAAAAGTTTGCTGAATTCTTTTATCAGTTCTAGGAGCTTTCTGAAGGATTCTTTAGGATTTTCAAGGTAAACAATCATATTGTCAATAAACAGTGACAGTTTGACTTCTCTTTATCAATTTGAATGCCCTTTATTTTTTTCTCTTCTCAGATTAATCTGGCTAGGACTTCCAGTATTTTGCTGAAGTCGAGTGGTGAGAATGGACATCCTTTTTTTGTTTCATTTCTCAGAGGGAATGCTTTCTACATTTCCCCATTTGGTATTATCTTGGCTGTGGATTTGTCATAGATAGCATTTATTACTTTGCAGTATGTCCCTTATATGCCAATTTTGCTGAGAGTCTTAATCATAAAGAGATGTTGAATTTTTTTGAATGCTTTTTCTTCATCTTATGAGATAATCATGTGAATTTTGTTTTAACTATGTTTATGTGGTGTATCACATTTATTGACTTGCATGTGTTAAACCATCCCTGCATCCCTGGTATGAAGCCCACTTGATCATGGTGGATTATCTTTTGATATGTTGTCAGATTTGATAGTTAAAATTTTGTTAAGTATTTTAGTATCTATGTTCATCAAGGATCTCTGTCTGTAGTTTTCTTTTGGTTATGTCCTTTCCTGGTTTGGGTGTTAGGGTGATGCTGGCTTCATAGAATTAATTAGGGATGGTTCCTTCTTTCTCTATCTTGTGTAATAGTGTCAAAAAAGATTGGTACCAATTCTTTGAATGTCTGGTAGAATTCAGCCAGGAATCTATCTGGTCTTCAACTTCTTTTTTTGTTGGTAATTTTGTAATTACCATTTTAATCTCACTGATTGTTATCGGTCTGTTCAGTGTATCTAATTCTTCCTGACTTTTCCAGGAATTTACCTATCTCTTCTAGATTTTCTAGTTTATATGCATAAAAGTGTTCATAGTAGTCATAGTAGGCTTGAATGATCTTTTGTATTTCAGTGGTGTCAGTTGTAATATCTCCTTTTTTGTTTCTCAGTGAGGTTATTTGGATTTTCTCTCTTCTTTTCTTGATTACTGTTGCTAATGGTCCATACATTTTATTTATCTTTTCAAAGAAGCAGCTTTTATTTTATTTATCTTTTGTATTTTTTTTTTTTTGGTTGTTGTTTGTTTCAATTTTATTTATTTCTGCTCTCATCTTGGGTATTTCCTTTCTTCTCCTGGATTTGGGTTTGGTTTGTTCTTGTTTCT
>NW_016859289.1:0-1566 GCF_001698545.2 Rhinopithecus bieti | reverse complement strand
GCCCCGGCAGCCCCACCCCTCCTCCTCGCTAGCCCGCCCGCCTCCAACTCCAGCAAACAAGACGCACCATTCACAACTCCGCGGCCCGCGCCGCGCATGCGCCATCCGGCTGCTGGCTAAGCGGCGGGGCTGTGGCGCCCCGAGGCTCCTTCCGCAGCGCTGCCCTTTTCCCGCTGCTCGCCCGCGGCCACTCGGCGTGGAGCTGCCGTGGGGGGATCCTCCTGCCCTTTAGCAGACGGGAGTAGCCAACGCAGGCCTTTTCTTCCGCCCTTCCTCGGCCATCTGGAACTTCTGGGTTCCCCAGGTGCGCGGAGTAACCCCAGATTGTCACTTGAACGCGAGGAAACCTAAGTCCTTGGGGACTTTTCGTCCCTAAACCGACCGGTAGGGGTGTAGGCTGTGCACGTTGAAGACTGAGGTGGAAACGGACCAAAGAATTCAACCGAGGCATGGTGGAAAGGTCGTGGCTGTTGGAGTCAGATGGGTCTTAAAGATGGGATCCCACTCAGCTACACTACCTGCTGGCTGGGGCCTTAGACAAGAACTGGACCACTAAACCTCAGTTTCCTTATTTCCAAAATGCAGACACTCCTAAGTTTGCAGTGTTAGCGTGAGAACTGTTATGTGGGTCTAGCACACAGTGGGAGCCCAATAAATTTAAGTTTCTAAAGAAGAGCAAGCTGCGTTAAGAATGTAACCGATTGCCAGTCTTAGTGTGCAATCAGCTGCAAAAAAATAAGATCCATAAGTTCTAGGGAAGTCGTTTAGCCCAAACTGGAGAAAGTCTGACATGGAATTTACGGCAGAGTTTCATTCAAAGTTAGTCCTGTGGCCGGGCGCGGTGGCTCATACCAGTAATCCCAGCCCTTTTTTTTTTTTTTTTTTTTTTTTTTTTAAACAGAGTCTTGCTCTGTCGCCCAGGCTGGAGTGAGTGCGATGGCGTGATCTCGGCTCACTGCAACCTCCGCCTCCTGGGTTCAAGTGATTCTCCTGCCTCTGCCTCCCAAGTGGTTGGAATTACAGGCGCCCACCACCATGCCCGGATAAATTTTTTTGCATTTTTAGTAGAGAAGGGGTTTCGTCATGTTGGTCAGACTGGTCTCGAACTACTGACCTCAAGTGATCTGCCCGCCTCGTCCTCCCAAAGTGCTGGGATTACAGGCGTGAGCCTCTGCGCCTGGCCTAATCCTAGCACTTTGGGAGGCTGAGGCGGGCTGATCACCTGAGATCAGGCGCTTGAGGCCAGCCTGGTCAACACGGCAAAACCCCATCTCTACTAAAAGTACAAAAATTATCCATGCATGGTGGCACACACGCCCGTAGTCTCAGCTACTCGGGAGGCTGAGGCAGGAGAATCGCCTGACCCCGGGAGGTGGAGGTTGTAGTGAGCCGAGATGGTGCCACTGCACTCCAGCCTGGGCCACAGAGCAAGACTCCATCTCAAACAGCTACTCGGGAAGCTGAGGCAGGAGAATGGGTTGAACCTGGGAGGCAGAGGTTGCAGTGAGACAAGATCGTGCCATTGCACTCCAGCCTGGCTGACAAGAGCATAACCCTGTCTCGAGG
>NW_016859288.1:0-1197 GCF_001698545.2 Rhinopithecus bieti | reverse complement strand
AGACGACATGATTTTATATTTAGAAAACTCCATCATCTCAGCCCCAACACTTCTTGAATTGATAAGCAACTTCAGCAAAGTCTCAGGATACAAAGCCAAAGTGCAAAAATCACAAGCATTCCTTTACACCAACAATAGACAAGCACACAGCCAAATCATTAATGAAGTCCCATTCACAAGTGCTACAAAGAGAATAAAATACGTAGGAATACAGCTAACAAAAGATGTGAAGGACCTCTTCAAGGAGAACTACAAACCACTGCTCAAGGAAATAAGAGAGGGCACAAACAAATGGAAAAATATTCCATCCTCATGGATAGGAAGAATCAATACTGTGAAAATGGCCATACTGCCCGAAGTAATTTATATATTCAATGCTATTGCCATCAAACTACCACTGACATTCTTCACAGAATTAGAAAAAACAATTTTAAATTTCATATGGAATCAAAGAAGACCCCATATAGCCAAGACAATACTAAGTCAAAAGGGCAAAGCTGGAAGCATCACACTACCTGACTTCAAACTATAGTAGAAGGCTACGGTAACCAAAACAGCATGGTACTGGTACCAAAATAGACATGTACACCAATGGAGCAGAACCGAGACCTCAGAAATAACACCACACATCGACAATCATCTGATGTTCGACAAACCTGATGAAAACAAGGAATGGGGAAAGGATCTCCTATTCAGTAAATGGTGCTGGAAAAACTGGCTAGCCATATGCAGAAAACTGAAACTGACCCCTTCCTTATACCTTGTACAAAAATTAACTCAAGATGGATTAAAGACTTAAATGTAAATCCACAAACCATAAAGGCCCTAGGAGAAAACCTAGGCAATACCATTCAGGACATAGGCATGGCCAATGACTTCATGATAAAAACACCAAAAGCAATTGTAACAAAAGCCAAAATTGACAACTGGGATATAATTAAACTAAAGAGCTTCTCCACAGCAAAAAAAAAAAAAAAAAAAAAAAAAAAAAAAACTGTCATCAGAGTGAACAGGCAAACTACAGAATGAGAGAAAATTTTTGCAATTTATCCATCTGACAAAGGGCTAATATCTGGAATCTACAAGGAACTTAAACATATTTACAAGAAAAAAATACAACTCTATCAAAAAGTGGGCAAAAGATATGAAAACACTCCTCAAAAGAAGACATTTACGCTGCCAACAAACATATGAAAA
>NW_016859287.1:0-1219 GCF_001698545.2 Rhinopithecus bieti | reverse complement strand
ATAATTCACTTTCTCTTCCTTTCCTTGCTTTCAATTTCCTTTACTTTCTTTAATTTAATGCACCAGATCACGAACCTTTAAGTCACTTTTGGAAGTAAGTGAGGTATAAATAGACCACTCAGTTTTACCTTCCATTAGTAATTATTACCTTTTAGGAGACAAACAAATAGATTCCCCTCAAAGCTGTGACTCCAAAAAATACCAATTCCACCACGGCTCTAGAATTGAACTCTGTACTAATTACAAAAACAACCAACCAAAGAAATGCTTAGATTATGGAAGTGTTCCTCTGATGGTCTCACAAAACTTAACGACAGAGCAGAACGGCTGCACGATCTGGAGCAAGTCACTGGGGCTCTCCATAAAAGGGGAACAGAGCAGTCTACTTGTCTAAAGGGATGGTGCTAGATTTTGTAACTGCTAATTTCACAGAATTTCATGTCACAACTTATCACCTGAATGATGAAAATCTCCACATTGCTCTCATACTTTGATAGTTGTGATGGCAAAATTTCACATGCCTATGAAAACTGTAAGAAATGTTCACAAACTAATTTGACCACTGTCCATATTTCCTTGAAATGACTTGAGGAGAGATGGGGTCTGAGAGCATGACGGGCCATTCCCTCTTCCCACAAGGAAGGGCCTATCAACCAAGTTCTCGAAATCGTTTAAGACATCCCCCCTCCTCTCACTTTTGCCCAACAAAAGGAGAATCAGGCCAGGCGCAGTGGCTCACGCCTGTAACCCTAGCACTTTGGGAGGCCGAGGTGGGCAGATCACGAGGTCAAGAGATCGAGACCATCCTGGCCAACATGGTGAAACCTCGTCTATACTAAAAATACAAAAAAATTAGCCGGGTGTGGTGGCATGTGCCTGTAGTCCCAGCTACTCGGGAGGCTAAGGCAGGAGAATTGCTTGAACCTGGGAGGTGGAGCTTGCAGTGAGCCGAGATCGTACCACTGCACTCCAGCCTGGCGACAGGGCGAGACTCCGTCTCAAAAAAAAAAAAAAAAAAAAAAAAAAAAAAGGGAGAATCAAGAATCAGGCTACCATGGGTCTTAAATTTAGAGGAAATGTTAGAGATAGAGATAGAGCCTACGTGAGGGATCCTGCAGCTGGAAAACATTAAATGCAATTTGGTTCAACTACCCATGCAAATGTGAACTTGCATGGAGTCTCAGTTGTCTCTGAAAGGGAATTCCCAGTGCATTTTTCT
>NW_016859286.1:0-1635 GCF_001698545.2 Rhinopithecus bieti | reverse complement strand
TACCATTTGACCCAGCGATTCCATTACTGGGTATATACTCAAAGGAGTATAAATCATGTTGCTATAAAGACATATGCACATGTATGCTTATTGCAGCACTATTCACAACAGCAAAGACTTGGAACCAACCCAAATGTCCATCAGTGATAGACTGGATTAAGAAAATGTGGCACATATACACCATGGAACACTATGCAGCCATAAAAAAGGATGAGTTCATGTCCTTTGCAGGGACATGGATGCAGCTGGAAACCATTATTCTGAGCAAATTATCACAAGGACAGAAAACCAAACACTGCATATTCTCACTCATAGGTGGGAACTGAACAATGAGAACACTTGGACACAGGGTGGGGAACATCACACCCCAGGTCCTGTCATGGGTGGGAGGGTGTGGGGGAGGGATAGCATTAGGAGAAATACCTAATGTAAATGACGAGTTAATGGGTGCAGCAAACCAACGGGGCACATGTATACCTATGTAACAAACCTGCATATGTTGTGCACATGTACCCTAGAACTTAAAGTATTAAAAAAACAAACAAACAAACAAGCAAACAAAAAAACCAGAAAATTTAGTGAGGCAATGATTAAAGTGACAGTGAACAGAACTCCTTTCTCAGCCTGAGATTTAACAACTCTGGGGGCTCTCAAATGGCTTGTAATGGCAGCTGTCTTGGTTTCAGTTTTTAATCATTTATTTAGTACCTTGTCCCATGTTTTCTTCCTTAATATGAAACAGACTGGGCTCTCCTGGTGTGTAAGGTGTGAGGAGCTAGAGGAGACAAGATGTCTCTCATGCCTCCACCTTTCAGGTGTCTTGTTATCTGCCAAACACTGCCAACTGTAATGGTGGTTGATAAAGCTTGACCCTGTGTCCCCACCCAAATCTCTTCTTAAATTATGATCCCCACATGTGGGAGGAGGGGCTTGGTGGGAGGTGATTAAATCATGGGTGCGATTTCCCCTTTGCTATTCTTGTGATAGTGACTGAGTTCTCACGAGATCTGATGGTTTAAAAGTGTATGGCACCTCCCGCTTTGCGCGCTCTCTCTCTTCCTCTGCCATGGTAAGACATGTTTGCTTCCCGTTCACCTGCCGCCGTGATTGTAAATTTCCTAAGGCCTCCCAGACATGCTTCTGTACAGCTTGTGGAACTATGAGTCAATTAAACCTCTTTCTTCATAAAAACAACAACAACAACAAATACTCTGGGAGAATCAGAATTCGGAATTGTTACAATATATTTTCAAAATGTCAAGTTATGCACCAAAAAAAATTAAAGAAACAGAAAATGTGTTCCATTAATAGGAAACAAAGCAGAAAAAAGACTCCATCTCTGAGGGTCCAGATTTCGGACTTAGCCAAGACCTCAAAGCAGTACTTATAAATATTTATAATGAACTAAAGAAAACCATCTTTAAAGACTTAGAAGTATGACAGTAATGACTCATCAAATAGAGAATGTCAATAAATAAAAATTATTTTAAAAACACAAAATGAAAATACCACAGTTGAAAAGTACAATAACTGAGATAAAAAATTCATGAGAGAAGGTTTAACAGCAGATTTGTGCTTATAAAAAAATCAGCAAACTTGAAGATAAATCAGTAGAAATTATCCAATCTCAAGAGC
>NW_016859285.1:0-1632 GCF_001698545.2 Rhinopithecus bieti | reverse complement strand
AAGACAGGAAGGCTAAAGACAATTGGCACCAAAATGAGGGCCTAAACCAAGAAAGGTAAAGTCATGGGATACTGGTAATGAGGGATCCCAACCAGTAGAAGGTGGAGGGTTGCTTCAGGGTGACTGCTGTGCATCAGGCCTATGAGGCAACCTGTCCAGACTAGAGCAGAAGGATGGAGACTTCAGAAGGGGAAAAAATCAAACTGACAAACTATCTGGTAGGTTTAACCTTAAGAAAAGCTATATTGAGAAGTGATTGAAGAGTGTGGAAACCAATGGCAAAAAATACAATGAACTCTAAGCAAATGAAAAGAACCTAAGCAACTCAACTTCAGAAATACCAACACATAGCGTAAAAAAATAGATGCAATAATAGTATACTATATGACTCAGGGTGTACAATATGGGCATAGTCATAATAATGTAAGTGTTGGTCACAGATGAGGGAAACAATGTGATGCTGCAAGAGAGCTAATCCCCAATTAGGAAGTTACTAGATGATATCTAAAACTGATGTATCAAGAAACATCAGAATAAGAATATTATTTTGAAATATGGCAATATACAGTAGTACCCCACTATCCTTGAGGGATATGTTCCAAGATGCCCAGGATGCCTGAAACTACAGATAGTACAGAACCCTATATATTTTTTCCTGTGCATATATGCCTATGATGAAGTTTAATTTATAAATTAGATGTGGTAAAAGATTAACAACAGTAATAATAAAATAGAACACCTAAGACAGTGTCAGCATCACTACTCTTGGGCTTCGAGGCCATCATTAAGTAAAATAAGGATTACTTGAACACAAGCACTGCAATACTATGACAGTTGCTCTGCTAACTGAGACACTACTAAGTGACCAATGGGTGGGAAGTGCCTACAGCATGGACACGCTGGACAAAGGGATGATTCACGTCCTGGATAAGACAGAGTGGGACAACACGAGATTTTATCCCGCTACTCAGAATGGCACACAATTTAAAACTTATAAATTGCTTCTTTCTGGGATTTTCCACTTAATATTTTCAGACCATGGCTGGGCACACTGGCTCACGCCTGTAATCCCAGCACTTTGAGAGGCCAAGGTGAGCAGATGGCTTGAGCCCAGGAGTTTGCGACCAGCTGGGGCAACATGGCAAAACCCCATCTCTAGGCAGGATGCGGTGGCTCACGCCTGTAATCCCAACACTTTGGGAGGCCAAGGTGGGCGGATAACGAGGGAAGGAGTTCGAGACCAACCTGGTCAACGTGGTGAAATCCCATGCCTTACTAAAAATACAAAAAAATTAGCAGGAAGTGGTGGCACATGCCTGTAATCTCAGCTACTTGGGAGGCTGAGGTGGGAGAATCATTTCAACCTAGAAGGCAGAGGTTGCAGTGAGCCAAGATTGCACCACTGCACTCCATCCTGGATAACAGAACAAGACTCTGTCTCAAAAAAAAAAAAAAAAAAACTCTACAAAAAATACAAAAATTAGTTGGATGTGGCGGCACATGCCTGTAGTTCTAGCTACTCAGGAGGCTAAGGTGGGAGAATCCACTGAGCCTAGAAGGTTGAGGCTGCAGTGAGCCGAGATCACACCACTGCACTCCAGCCTGGGTGACAGAGCAAGATGCTATCTCAAA
>NW_016859284.1:0-1207 GCF_001698545.2 Rhinopithecus bieti | reverse complement strand
AAAATCCCTTTACGGATTCCACGAAAATAGTGTTAGCAAATGGCTTCATAAAAGGAAAGCTGAAAAATTGTGAGATGAATTCACACATCACAAAGCAGTTTCTCAGAAAGCTTTTTGGTTTGTGTCTAAGGATGTTTCCTTTATCGCCACGGGCTTCAGTGTGCTCCCAAGTATCCTATTGCAGATTCCATGTAAACAGTGTTAGCAAACTGTTCCAATAAAAATAATTGTGTAACTCTGTTAGATGAGTTCACACATCACAAAGGAGTTTCTCAGAAAGCTTCTTTCTACTTTTTATCTGAGGATATTTACTATGTCAACACAGCCTTCAATGTGATCCAAAATGTCATTTCTCAGTTTCCCCAAAAACAGTGCAACCAAACTGATCCGTCAGAAGAATCGTTTAACTCTGTGAGATGAATTAAAATATCACAAAGTTGTTTCTCAGAAATCTTCTTTCTAGTTTTTATATTAGGATATTTCCTTTGTCACCATGAGCTTCTGTGTGCTCTGAAATATGCCAGTGCAGATTCGAAGAAAACAGTGTTATCAAACTGCTCAATTGAAAGAGTGGTGTAACTCTGTGAGATGAGTTAACACATCACAAAGCAGTTTATCAGAAAACTTCTTTCTAGTTTTATCTGAGGATATTTCTTTTTTAACCATAGGCCTCAATGTGCTCCCAATTATCTCTTTGCAGATTCCAGGAATGCAGCATTAGCAAAATGCTCCATGAAAAGAAATGTTTATCTCTGTGAGATGAATTCACTCATCACAATGAATTTCCTCAGAAAGCTTCTTTCTAGTTTTTATCTAAGGATATTTCCTTTTGAACCATAGGCTCCAATGTGCTCCCAATATCCTGTTCCAGATTCCACAAATACAGAGTTAGTAAACTGTTCCGCAAAAAGAATCGTGTAACACTGTTAGATGAATGCACACATCACAAGGGAGTTTCTCAGAAAGCTTCTTTTCGTGTTTATCTGGGTAAATAACTTGTGTCACCATAGGAATCAATGTGCTCCCAAATATCCCCTTAAAGATTCCATGAAACCAGTGTTATAAAACAGTACAATGAAAAGAACAGTTAACTCTGTGAGATGAATTTACACATAGCAAAGCAGGTTCTCAGAAATCATCTTTCTAGTTTTATCTGTAGATATTTCATTTTCACTGTAGGCCTCAATGTGCTCCCAAATATCCCTTT
>NW_016859283.1:0-2309 GCF_001698545.2 Rhinopithecus bieti | reverse complement strand
AAAAAAAAAAAGTTTGATACCAAAACGAATTTATCCATATTCTTTTGTTCCTTTATGATAAAGGGCTTACGGTGATCAGATCCTGCTCTGAATGGGCCTGCCACGCCTGAGAGAAGAGCGCCTGTCCCTGTGCCTGGCCTCATTCAGTCTTTCCGTTGGTTCTTCCTCATCCTGGGAATGAGCTCTGGGTTTTATGAGAACATGTATGAAATCCATTAGTCCTTTAGTTTCCCAGGAGCTTCTACAGACCGACCACCTGACGATGCCCAGTGGATATTTCTCATGGAGTATTTATAGAACATTTTATTAGTTTATTATCAATGGACCTAATGATACTCCTTGCATAGGAATCAGCTTTCTTCCAGTTTCATTTTCTTGACTCAATTTTAGGCATCCCTGCTCACATGTTTACTCTTAAAACTCTGTCTGTTTTCTCAGGCTCCAAAAGGAAGAACCCGCACCTCGTCAGGGTGAAGATGTTAGCTACCACCTTAAAGAAGCCTGTATTTTTAGCTCCCAAATGAGCCATCAGACAGGACCAGGTGCATGGCAGGATGCAGGCTTGTCATGTCAGGTGATCTCCTTGGCATTGCACCTGGGCTGGGGCAGAGAGGAGCTTGGCCCATGACAGCATCACACGATATGAAAATCCAGAAAAATGGCCCTTAAGGCCGGCTGTGTGATGCAGCAGGAGAACGGGTTCACACCAGGAAAGACATGGGCAGGTGTGAGCCTTTGAAGATGGCTCTAAGATAAGAGCCGCCCTTATCAGTGTTTGTAGTTGGGGTGAGGTGCTTGTGCAAAACCGGGCTTCAAAACTGCCCGTCAATCATCACGTGTCCATGACCTCAAGTATGTGTCATTTCTGTGTATTGGGTCATTTCAAACCCTCCCTTCTAGGTATTTTGAAATATACAATACATTGTGATTAAGTATGGTAATCCTACTCTGCTATTGAGCTTAAGAATTTATTTCATCTAAAATAAATCATTCTACCAAAAAGACACGTACACTCGTGCGATGATCATAGTGCTATTCACAACAGGGAAGACATGGAATCAACTTAGGTGCCCAAGAATGGTGGGCTGGATAAAGAAAACGTGGTCCTTACACATCATGGAATACTATGCAGCCATAAAAAAGAACAACATCACATCCTTTGCAGCAACAGGGATGCAGCTGGAGGCCATTATCCTAAGTGACTTAATGCAGGAACAGATAAGCAAATACCAAATATTCTCACTTATAAGTGGGAGCTAAACTTTGGATACTCATGAACATTTAGATGGCAGCAATAGACACTGAGGACAGCTGGGTGGGGGAGGAAGGGGAAGGAACAAGGGCTGAAAAAGTACCTATTGGATACTATGTTCACTACCTGGGTAATGGGATGAATCATACTACAAACCTCAGCATCATACAATATACCCATGTAACACACCTCCACGTGCACCCCGAATCCAAAAGTTTGAATTATTTTGTTAAAGGAAACCTTATTTATCACGAGGTCAGGAGATCGAGAGCATCCTGGATAACATGGTGAAACTCTGTCTCTACTAAAAATACAAAAAATTAGCTGGACGTGGTCCCAGCTACTCGGGAGGCTAAGGCAGGAGAATGGTGTGAACCTGGGAGAGAGAGCTTGCAGTGAGCCGAGATCACGCCACTGCACTCCAGCCTGGGCGACAGAGCAAGACTCCGTCTCAAAAAACAAACAAAAAAGAAAAAAATGTATTTCTTCTAACTGTATGTTTGTACTGACTTAATCATTACACATCCTATGCATGTAAAAAATATTTCACATACCTAATAAATGTGTACAATATTATGTATCAAAATAAAAGTAAGTAAAATCAAAACTGTTAGTCAAAGGGAAAGTAGCCCAAGGCCATGAAGAGGAGGGTGTGAGTCAGGATCTGTGCAGATTGTGGGAAAGGGAGCTTTAAATCAGGACAGCAGGAGGCCCTGAGTCCTGGAAGGGGTCAGGGCCAGTTCAGCAAAGGGCAGAAGTGGAGAGTAGCACTGGCCTCTGGCTTGTCTTTCCTTGTAGTCAACCAGGCTTCCAGCATCCCCCACCCCCAGATCACGCAGAGGCTGGAGCCTGGGCCTCACACCAAGGAAACTCACTCTAGTGCCACCTCTGCCCCACACAGCTCTGTGGCCTCAAAAAGTCCTTCTTTCCTCACTGGCCTCAGTTTCCCTACCTGGAAAGGCCACTTTGGACTCCCCAGGGGCCTGGGCCCCTTCCAACTCTCATGTTCTCTCCCTAGTGGCAGTCCTCCATCCCTGTTTTCACAAGGTGGGTCCCC
>NW_016859282.1:0-1219 GCF_001698545.2 Rhinopithecus bieti | reverse complement strand
TTAAGAATATATCTGGAGGGGGAGCGGAGCAAGATGGCCGAATAGGAACAGCTCTTGTCTCCAGCTTCCAACGTGAGCGACACAGAAGACAGGTGATTTCTGAATTTTCAACTGAGGTACTGAGTTTGTCTCACTAGGGAGTGCTGGACAATCGGTGCTTGTCAGCTGTTGCAGCCCGACCAGCAACAGATGAAGCAGGGCAAGGCATCACCACACCTGGGAAGCACAAGGGGAAAGGGAATCCTTTTCTTAGCCAGGGGAACTGAGACACACAACACCTGGAAAATTGGGTAACTCCCACCCCAATACTGCACTTTAAGCAAACAAGCACACCAGGAGATTATATTCCACACCTGGCCAGGAGGGTGCCACGCCCACGGAGCCTTCCTCATTGCTAGCACAGCAATCTGTGATCTAACTGCAAGGCAGCAGCGAGGCTGGGAGAAGGGCACCCGCCATTGGTGAGGCTTAACTAAGTAAACAAAGCCCTGGGAAGATTGAACTGGGTGGAGCTCACAGCAGCTCAATGAGGCTTGCCAGTCTCTGTAGACTCCTCCTCTGGGGAAAGGGCATGGCTAAACAACAACAACAACAAAAATCAGCAGAAACCTCTGCAGACGCAAATGACTCTGCCTGACAGCTTTGAAGAGAGCAGTGGATCTCACAACACGGAAGCTGAGATCTGAGAATGAACAGACTGCCTTCTCAAGCGGGTCCCTGACCCCTAAGTAGTCTAACTGGGAGACATCCTCCACTAGGGGCAGACTGACACCCTACACCTCACACGGTGAAGTACACCCG
This sequence comes from Rhinopithecus bieti, assembly GCF_001698545.2. Classification (NCBI taxonomy): domain Eukaryota; kingdom Metazoa; phylum Chordata; class Mammalia; order Primates; family Cercopithecidae; genus Rhinopithecus; species Rhinopithecus bieti. The sequence goes on along the minus strand of NW_016859282.1, from coordinate 418 downwards.
GGAGAGGAAGCTTCCAAAGCAAGAATCAAACAGGTACACTCGCTGTTCAGCAGTTTTCTACCTTCTGCAGCCTCTGCTGCAGACACCTAGGCACACAAGGTCTGGAGTGGACCTCAAGCAATCTCCAACAGACCTACAGCTGAGGGTCCTGACTGTTAGAAGGAAATCTAACAAACAGGAAGGACACCCACACCGAAACCCCATCAGTACCTCACAATCATCAACGACCAGAGGCAGATAAAACCACAAAGATGGGGAAAATGCAGCACAGAAAAGCTGGAAATTCAAAAAATAAAAGCACATCTCCCCCTCCAAAGGAACACAGCTCATCGCTAGCAATGGATCAAAGCTGGACGGAGAATGACTTTGACGAGATGAGAGCAGAAGGATTCAGTCCATCAGAATTCTCAGAGCTAAA
>NW_016859281.1:0-1842 GCF_001698545.2 Rhinopithecus bieti | reverse complement strand
AAATCTCGGCTCACCGCAACCTCCACCTCCCGGGTTCAAGTGATTCTCCTGCTTCAGCCTCCCAAGTAGCTGGAATTACAGGTGCGTGCCACCATGCCTGGCTAATTTTTGTATTTTTAGTAGAGACAGGGTTTCACTATGTTGGCCAGACTGCTCTCCAACTCCTGACATTACATGATCTTCTCGCCTCAGCTTCCGAAAGTGCTGGGATGACAGGCGTGAGCCACCATGCCTGGTCTCTCCATCTTCTTCTTAAACATCAGTGCCAGGAACTGCTTAAAGGATGACTTCTTCTTGCACTTGTCCGAGAAGTCGCTCTCGATAAGGAGCAAGGGAGAGCTCTTTGTGATGGGCTTAATGGTGATGCAGGACAGGTCAAAAGGAGGTGGGATGTTGACCATGGAAGAAGGCGTGGAGGTGCCGCTGGACAGAGGGTGGTTTCTCTGGGAGAAACTCCCAGACAGGACAGAGAGATGTTCCTCTTTCCTCTTTATCCTGTGGTCATCTAACCCTGATCCTCCTGGCTCCCAGTTCACAGAGATGGGAACAGGAATCTCTTGGCCTTCCATGGAAAACAACCGAGGGTATAAAGTGAAGGCCCTGGGCTTTGCTGGCAAGGCCCTACTGGCTTCCAGGGGCTTCCCTTCCAGTGACAAAAGCTATTTCCTGCCTCCTCTGCAGCACCTCTGATGCCAGGGGCTGAGGAACCTACCTCAGATCTGGTTTCTTTGGTGGCAGTTTCTGGGATGGTTTCTGGCCCCTTCCCAAAGTGGGGCCAGGCCCTTGTGCCAATGTTCTTCCTGTCCACGGAGACCAGGCTACCGTCTGCTTCACAGTTCATTTCTTCTTTTGAGCCATAATAACCCAGGGCATCCAATGCAGCCTGCCCTCTTCCAGGGGCTGCCAGACTGGCAGGCCCCTCCCATCACATAGGGGTTGGCCAGTGTGTCATCAACGACCTCCTCCTCCTCTTCCCCTCCTCCTCCTGGGAGGCTTACTCCCATCACATAGAGGCTGGCCAGCGTGTCATCCATGGCCTCCTCCTACTCCTCCTCCTCCCCTCCTCCTCCTGGCAGGCCCACTCCCATCACATAGGGGTTGGCCAGCATGTCATCCAGGAAGACCTCCTCCTTCTCCTCCTTCTCCTCCTTCTCCTCCTCCCCTCCCCTACTCCTCCCCTACCTTTTCCTTCGGCAGGACCACCACATCAGGGGCTGTAGGACCCTCTGCTGCTCCATCTTGCAGGGAGCCATGCTGGCCACACAAAGCCCCGACCACGGGGTCTTCCTCCGCACACAGCCCCAACTTTGGTGCCTGCTCTGATTCTAAGCCTTTCATTGACTCAGAAAGAGGAGAACAGCTCTCACTACAAAAGAAGTGCTCTCGGTTGGGAAGAACTCGTAGGGGCTTCCTGTGAGAGAAAAAAGTTGTCCATGCAGTTGTTCTGGAAAAGGATGATCTGGCAGCTCTCCTCTGCAGGCTCATCCTGTGCGCAGTCCTCCAGGGTGGTGGCTGCCACTTTTGGTTGGTTTCCTCCTCGTGGTCAGGAGGTTCACTGAAGTCAACCTGCTCCCCAACTGTGACACCTGTGGCTTCTTCCCATCCCTCCTCAAGAACCTCAGGGCTGTCTGTGGCCATCTCTGCCTCCTGGACCCCATGGCCGGCTCCTTCTCAGGAGGCTCCTTGCTGGCTTCCTCAGCATCCTGTCCCATGTCCTCGGTGGGCCTGTCAGGACCCAAACCCTCATCTGCCCCTGCTGGGTCTGTGCTGGCACAGCCTTCCTCATCATACTCCTCTGCCTCCCGGGGATGTTGGGGAGCTCATGCTCCTCTCATGGATGTG
>NW_016859280.1:0-1213 GCF_001698545.2 Rhinopithecus bieti | reverse complement strand
ATATATGTATATATATATACACATATATATAGTATATATATACGTATAGTATATATATACTACACGTGTGTGTAGATATGTATACTACGGTTTTTACTACACATAATATGGAGTTATACTTTGTTTTTTTTTTATTTTTGTCAACGTTATAATTGCACATAAATAGATTTATTTGATAAATCAAATAAAATTGAAAGACATAATAAAACTAGAAACACATTCTTTAGGTCTTACTTAACCTAAGGCCTTTTCCCAGAGACAACTATTTTCAAAAGTATCATTTATTTTGTCCAGGTATTTTTAAATAAAATAAAGATATTCCTTAAGTTTTATTTCCCATAAAATAAAACACGTATATATATAGTATATATATATCTACACACACGTGTAGTGTATATATAGTATATATATATCTACACACACGTGTAGTGTATATATAGTATATATATATCTACACACACGTGTAGTGTATATATAGTATATATATATCTACACACACACACGTATCTACACACACGTGTAGTGTATATATATACACGTTTTATATATATATATAAAACGTGTAGTATATATATCTACACACACACACACATATATATATATATTCAAATTCTGCTTTGAACTGGTGTTACCTTTCTTTCTATTTTTTGTAGAAATATAGTTTTGCTATGTTGCTCAGACTGGTCTTGAACTGTTGATCTCACGTGATCCTCCCACCTTGGCCTCCCAAAGTGCTGGGATTACAGGTATAAGTCACTGTGCAAAGCCTAAACTGACTAATAGGGAAAAATAAAATCTTTGATGTATTTTATATATTAATACAAGTCACATTTTAATCTTTTGTTATATTTTGAAAAGTAACACTTCTATTTGAAAATATTTTGTTACAGTCTCCCACTAGATGGATAGCTATACAGGACAGAATAATTTTCTTTCAGTATTTTAAGGCATTATTTCACTGCTTTTAGCAGATCAGAAACTTTATATCTTTTCCATTCACATGCCTTTGTATATCATCTGAATTCTTTTCTCTGGGGCTTTTAGGGCCTTCTCATTTTAAGAGTCTTTTATATTTCCGGGTGTAAATTTTCAGAATCTACTGGGTATTCAGTAGTTCTTTAAGCCTGAGAATTCCGATTTTTCACATGAATATTCCTTTATCTATTTGAGACAACATGGAGTAGTGGTTACAAATGTAAGCATTACTATTAGA
>NW_016859279.1:0-1476 GCF_001698545.2 Rhinopithecus bieti | reverse complement strand
TTTTTTTTTTTTTTTTTTTTTTTTTTGTTTTGGTAAAATTCATACCTAGTTAGAGAAGCCTTTTGTGTGAACTCTTATATCTTATATGATGACATAATTTATCTGTTAATGATCAACAATACAAAGTTAACAATAATCCTTTATTTTTGTCATACATGAAGGCTTGCTCATATAATATTTGTTTGCATTTTTTCTGCTATAATGTCTTCCAGTAACAGTGTGTTAATGTGTATACATCCAATGTGTGTAAGCAAAGCTTTCTTCTTTTTCATACTGCTATTTATTACATTTAGTGATTAGCTATTCAGTGGGAAGCACTAGTAATAGTTACCAAATTTTCGTATTTTGCAAGTGACTACTATTAAATATAATGTAAATATAGTCTTTACAAATATAAAAAATGCCAGCTTTCAGCAATATATTGGGCTTGTAAACATATAATATAAATTACCCTTGTTTTCCTTAGACTTCATTTGGTAGTATTATTTTCCATCTTCTGAAATATAGAGCTTCGTTAATGCAATGGAAGCCTCACTAATATAGCCATTCATCACTTAGCAACAGAGATATGTTCTGAGAAATGGATTATTAGGCAATTTCATCCTTGTGCAAACATTGTAGAGTGCACTTACACAAACCTATGGTATAGCGTACTGCACACTTGGGCTTTGTGGACTAGCCTATTGCTCCTAGGCTACAAACCTATACCACATTTTACTGTACTGAATTTTGAAGACAAGTGTAACATAATGGTAAGCATCTGTGTATCTAAACATCTCTTAACAAAGAAAAGGTACTGTAAAAATAGAATATCATAATCTTATGGGACCACCTTCATATATGTGGTTCATCATTGACTGAAGTGTCATTATGTGACACATGGCTTATTAAAATAATTTAGCACCTATTCTTCTGCCTTCAGAAAGACCTTAAACAAAATTACCCCGTATATGCAAAACACTAATGTACCAAGGCACTGAAATTTTAACTCTCTAAAAAGGAAAATGGCTTATTACTGGCAGTTCAGGTAGATCAGGAGAGAGCTGGTTAAACGCCTATAATTGATTTAAGAAGGGACTATAAAGTCAAGAAGTTTTAATAACGTCTTCTCATATATTATATTAAGAATCATAAGAAGTATCTGGGAAATAGAATGAAACTGAGGTAATTAAATAATCAAGTGACCTGGTCCACTTGTGTTTATTCAGGTTATTCAGAGATCCCCAGGCATATAATGTTAACTTGATCATACTTAATATTCATCAATAAAATAATTTATTTCTAGAAAATTTTTTTCTTAAACCTATAAGAAAAAATCAGGATATTATGAATTTATGGGTCTTTGTGTTTTCTCTTGATGTTTCTAAATATGAAAACCCTCCTAGAGTTCATAGAGTAGATGGATTTATCATTGCCAGTATTTTAATCATTGATTTTTTTGTCTATTGCATTGTTATTTTTAAGAAAAACTATCTT
>NW_016859278.1:0-1562 GCF_001698545.2 Rhinopithecus bieti | reverse complement strand
AAGCCATTTCATAGAAAGCTTCTTTCTAGTTTTGTCTGAGGTTATTTCCTTTTTGAACACAGGCCTCATTGCCCTCATGAATATCCCTTTGCAGATTCCACCAAAATAGTGTTAGCCAACTGCTCCATGAAAAGAAAGGTGTAAATCTCTGATATGAATTCACACATCACGAAACAGTTTCTCAGAGAGGTTCTTTTTGGTTTTTGTCTGATTATATTTCCTTGTCACCATAAGCTTCAATGTGGTCTCAAATATCCTCTTGCAGATTCCATGAAAACAGTTTTACCAAACTACTCCAATAAAAGGATTCTGCTACTCTGTGAAATGAATACGTACATCACAAGGCAGTTTCTCTGAAAGATGCTTTCCAGTATTTATCTGAGGATATTTTCTTTGTCACCATAGGCTTCAATGTAATCTAACATTTCTCTCCTCAGATGCGCCAAAAACAGTGCTGCCAACTGATATGAGAAAAGAATGGTATAACTATGTGAGATGAATTCACACATCATGAAGCAGTTTCTCAGAAAGCATCTTTCTAGTTTTATCTGAGGATATTTCATTTTTCACTAGAGGCCTCAATGTGTTCCCAAATATCCCTTTGCAGATTCCGTGAAAACAGTGTTAGCAAACTGCTCCATGAAAAGAAAGGTGTAACTGTGGGAGATCAATTCACACATCACAAGGAACTATTTCAGAAAGCTTTTTTCTAGTTTTTATCTGAGGATATTTCCTTTGTCACCATAGGATTCAAGGTGATCCAAAATACCTTTTCTCAGATTAACAAAAAAAACACTGCTAACAAACTGCTCCATGAAAAGAAAGGTGTGACACTGTGAGATAAATTCACATATCACAAAGAGCTTTCTCAGAACGCATCTTTCTAGTTTTAAGTTGTGGATATTTCCTTTGTCACAAAAGGTTTCAATGCGATCCAAAATATCATTTCTCAGAATCCCCAAAAACAGCGCTATCAAACTGATCCATGAAAAGAACCGTGTTACTCTTTGAGATTAACACAGAAAGCACTTTCTCAGAAAGTTTCTTTCTAGTTTCTATCTGAGGATATTTCCTTTTCCCCATAGACCTCAATGTGCTCCAAAATATCCATTGGCAGATGCCATGAAATCAGTGTCAGCAAGCTGCTCCATGAAAAGAAAGGCGTATCTCTGTAAGATGAATTCCGGGGTGGAGCAAGATGGCTGAATAGGAACAGCTCCAGTCTCCAACTCCCAGAGCGAGCGGCACAGAAGACCGGTGATTTCTGCATTTCAACTGAGGTACTGGGGTCATCTCACTAGGGAGTGCCGTACAATTGGTGCTGGTCAGTTGCTACAGCCTGAACAGCGAGAGCTGAAGCAGGGTGAGGCATCGCCTCACCTGGGAACCACAAGAGTGAAGAGAATCCCTTTTCCTAGCCAGGGGAACTGAGACACACAACACCTGGAAAATCGGGTAACTCCCACCCCAATACTGCACTTTAAGCAAATGGGCACACAAGGAGAATATATCCCAAACCTGGCCGGGAGGGTCACACGCCCACGGAGCCTCCCTCATTGCTA
>NW_016859277.1:0-860 GCF_001698545.2 Rhinopithecus bieti | reverse complement strand
GGAAAGAGAAGTCAATGTGAAATATACTAGCTGGTAACAGGTAAGATATTCACAGCAAAGATTAAAAGCTAAGGATATAAACCTCTAGACAGCTAGTCAGTCAAGTACAACAGGAAAGTTTGAAAAGAAGGACTTCTGGCTGGGCGCGGTGGCTCAAGCCTGTAATCCCAGCACTTTGGGAGACCGAGACAGGCGGATCACGAGGTCAGGAGATCAAGACTATCCTGGCTAACACAGTGAAACCCCGTCTCTACTAAAAACAAAAAAATACAAAAAACTAGCCGGGCGTGGTGGCGGGCGCCTATAGTCCCAGCTACTTGGGAGGCTGAGGCAGGAGAATGGCATAAACCCGGGAGGCAGAGCTTGCAGTGAGCTGAGATCCGGCCACTGCACTCCAGCCTGGGCGACACAGTGAGACTCTGTCTCAAAAAAAAAAAAAAGAAGGGCTTCTTAGGGCCACATTCAGGCAGAGGAAAAAGCCACAGCCTTAAGCCAGAAAGAAGTGGGGAAACTGGAAATATTCTGCCCTCCAGAAAGTGATGAGGATGTTTACCCTTGTCCAGGTCCCTTCAGTGGGAAAGAAATAAAGCAGATAGGAAGAAACAGTAACCTCAGGTAGAGTGTCCACATTTATAGTATCCTGTTACAGTTCAAGAAATGAACATGAATACTGGTCCAGGATCACTGAGCCCTTGGAGCACTGGCAGATACAAGTGGAGAACAACTTGTAGGGGCATTTTTGCAACCCAGGGCACACAGGATTTTCTCCCCGCCCCCGGCCCCACCCCAACACCCTCCTTCCAATCCCTACCAGAAATAAATTCACAATTAAAAAGTAAAAATCAACAACTACACTTTTT
>NW_016859276.1:0-1477 GCF_001698545.2 Rhinopithecus bieti | reverse complement strand
GCCGCGACAGCCGCGGGGGAGGAGCGCCCGCCCGCCGCTCGCGCGCCCAACGGACCAGGCTGGGGCCGTGAGGTAACTGTTGCAGCCAGCGGAGCTGGGAGGCGACACCGAGTCTCCAGTCCCGAGAGGTGCCCAAGGGAAAAGGAGGCGGCAGCCAAACTGGTCCTGGAGAGAAGCCCCTTCTGCCCCTCTCCTCAGCCAGCATGTCCCGGACTCCGCCGCTCCTCAGTCCGCGCGGTGGGGACTGCGGGCCGTGGCGGCGGGCGCAGCCCTGACGGGTTGTGAGTCGAGGGACGCCCCGAACGCAGGGGCTGGGGTCTGGGAACGCGAGCGGCCGCTACGGTAGGAGCGGGGTGTGCTGAGTCCCGTGGCCACCCCTGGCCTCAGCCATGAGGAGGGACGAGCGAGACGCCAAAGCCATGCGGTCCCTGCAGCAGCCGGATGGGGCTGGCTCGCCCCCCGAGAGTCTGAGGAACGGCTACGTGAAGAGTTGCGTGAGCCCCTTGCGGCAGGACCCTCCGCGCGGCTTCTTCTTCCACCTCTGCCGCTTCTGCAACGTGGAGCTGCGGCCGCCGCCGGCCTCCCCCCAGCAGCCGCGGCGCGGCTCCCCCTTCTGCCGGGCGCGCCTCTCGCTGGGCGCCCTGGCTGCCTTTGTCCTCGCCCTGCTGCTGGGCGCGGAACCCGAGAGCTGGGCTGCCGGGGCCGCCTGGCTGCGGACGCTGCTGAGCGTGTGTTCGCACAGCCTCAGCCCCCTCTTTAGCATCGCCTGTGCCTTCTTCTTCCTCACCTGCTTCCTCACCCGGACCAAGCGGGGACCCGGCCCGGGCCGGAGCGGCGGCTCCTGGTGGCTGCTGGCGCTGCCCGCCTGCTGTTACCTGGGGGACTTCTTGGTGTGGCAGTGGTGGTTCTGGCCTTGGGGGGATGGCGACGCAGGGTCCCCGGCCACGCACACGCCCCCGGAGGCGGCGGCGGGCAGGTTGCTGCTGGTGCTGAGCTGCGTGGGGCTGCTGCTGACGCTCGCGCACCCTCTGCGGCTCCGGCACTGCATCCTGGTGCTGCTCCTGGCCAGCTTCGTCTGGTGGGTCTCCTTCACCAGCCTCGGGTCGCTGCCCTCCGCCCTCAGGCCGCTGCTTTCCGGCCTTGTGGGGGGCGCTGGCTGCCTGCTGGCCCTGGCGTTGGATCACTTCTTTCAAATCAGGGAAGCGCCTCTTCATCCTCGGCTGTCCAGTGCCGCCGAAGAAAAAGTGCCTGTGATCCGACCCCGGAGGAGGTCCAGCTGCGTGTCGCTAGGAGAAACTGCAGCAAGTTACTATGGCAGTTGCAAAATTTTCAGGAGACCTTCGTTGCCTTGTATTTCGAGAGAACAGGTATGTTGGCTGGAAAGCGAGGTCTGGGATGTGAGAGGGTTCGGGTTTACCGCTGCAGTTTCCGAGTTGAGTTCGCTTATTTGAAAGCATGTTAACTTTCAGAATGGAAA
>NW_016859275.1:0-1469 GCF_001698545.2 Rhinopithecus bieti | reverse complement strand
CATGCTCATGGATCGGTAGAGTCAATATTGTGAAAATGACCATACTTCCAAAAGCAATCTATAAATTCAATGCAATCCCCATCAAAATACCACCATTATTCTTCACAGAATTAGAAAAAACAATTCTAAAATTCATATGGAACCAAAAAAGAGCCTGCATAGTGAAGGCAAGACTAAGCAAAAGAACAAATTTGGAGGCATCGCACACTACCTGATTTCAAACTATACTGTTAGGCCATAGTCACCAAAACACCATGGTAATGGTATAAAATAGGCACACAGACCAACGGAACAGAATAGATAACCTAGAAATAAACCCACATACTTACAGCCAACTGATCTTTGACAAAGCAAACAAAACATAAAGTGGGGAAATGTTACACTTTTCAACAAATGGTGCTGGGATAACTGGATAGCCACAGGTAGGAGAATGAAACTGGATCCTCATCTCTCACCTTATACAAAATCAGCTCAAGCTGGATTAAGAACTTAAATCTACAACCTGAAACTATAATAATTCTAGAAGACAACAGACTCATGAATATGTGGGAGTTTAATATAGGACACAAGGCATTTCAGATCACTAAAGAAAGGAGAGATGATTTAATAAATGATGCTGGTATAATTGGATTATCCATATGGAAAAATATGAAATTAGATATCTGTCTCATAAATACCCCAGACCAATTCTAGATTGGTTAAAGACTCATCCATGAAAGAAAAAAAAACTTTAAAAGTTTAAAAAGAAAATATAGAATATCTTTATGAACTAGATATAGGGAAGGACTTCTTAAACAACATACAGAGGGAAAAACCCTCTAGACATTGGTTTAGGCAAGGATTTCATGAACAAGAACTCAAAAGTAAATGCAATAAAAACAAACATAAATAGTTGGGACTTAATTAAACTAAAGCACTTTTGCACGCCAAAAGGAACAGTCAGCAGAGTAAGCAGACAACCCACAGAGTGGGAAAAAATCTTCATAACCTATACATCTGTCAAAGGATTAGAACAGAATCTACAATGAACTCAAACAAATCAGTAAGAAAACAAACAAACAATCCATCAAAAAGTGGGCTAAGGACATGAATAGACAATACTCAAAAGAAGATGTACAAATGACCAACAAACATATGAAAAAATGCTCAATGGGCCAGGTGTGGTGGCTCACACCTGTAATCCCAGCAGTTTGGGAGGCTGAGGCGTGTAGATCACCTGAGGTCAGGAGTTTGAGACCAGCCTGGCCAAAAGGGTGAAACCCCGTCTCTACTAAAAATACAAAAATTAGCTGGACATGGTGGCAGGTGTCTGTAATCTCAGCTACTCAGGAGGCTGAGGCAGGAGAGTTGCTGGAACCTGGGAGGTGGAGGTTGCAGTGAGCCAAGATTGTGCCATTGCACTCCAACCTGGGTGACAAAAGCAAGACTCCATCTGAAAAAAAAAAAAAAAAAAAAAGAAAAGAAAAAAA
>NW_016859274.1:0-1218 GCF_001698545.2 Rhinopithecus bieti | reverse complement strand
AGGCGCCTGTAGTCCTAGCTAATCCGGAGGCTGAGGCAGAAGAATGGTGTGAACCCGGGAGGCGGAGTTTGCAGTGAGCCAAGATTGCGCCACTGCACTCCAGCCTGAGTGACAGAGTGAGACTCCGTCTCAAAATAAATAAATAAATAAATAAATAAATAAATAAATCCACAGTAGAATTTTCTGAAGTTTCAATCTTTTTTTTTTTTTCCCAGACAGGGTCTTGTTCTGTCACCCAGACTAGAGTACAGTGGCATGATCAGGGCTCATTACAACTTCGACCTCCCCTGCTCAAGTGAGCCTCCCACTTCAGCCTCCTGAGTAGCTGAGACCATAGGTGCATGCCACCATGCCTGGCTAATTGTTTGATTTTTTTGTAGAGATGAGCTCTCACTATGTTACCCAGGCTGGTCTCAAATTCTTGGGCTCAAGTCACCCTCCTGCCTCAGCCTCCCAAGGTTCATGAGCCACCATGCCCAGCCTCCAGTTTTCTAAACTTTAAAATAATTGACAATACCCAAATGGCATGAAATATCTAGCCAGTGTCCCTATCCTTGATTGTCTCATAACTTTATTTTGTTACAGCTTATTCATTTGAGTTGTAATTGAAATAACATCCACACATTGCAATATTGCAGTTGGTTGCTATATAAAGTCCCTTTTATGGGCCGGGCGCGGTGGCTCACGCCTGTAATGCCAGCACTTTGGGAGGCAGAGGCAGGTGGATCATGAGGTCAGGAGATCGAGACCATCTTGGCCAACACAGTGAAACCCCGTCTCTACTAAAAATACAAAAAATATATATATATTAGCTGGTTATGGTGGTGGGTGCCTGTAGTCCCAGCTACTCAGGAGGCTGAGGCAGGAGAATGTCGTGAACCCGGGAGGTGGAGCTTGCAGTGAGCTGAGATCTGGCCACTGCACACCAGCCTGGGCAACAGTGCGAGACTCCGTCTCAAAAAATAAGATAAAATAAAATCTCTTTTACTACATAGGTTTCTCACCCTCTCCTGTCTCTTTCTCTCTTATATTTTAAATTGTTCTTTTTTTGAGACAGGGTCTTGTTCTGTTGCCCAGGCTGGAGTGCAAGTGGCAGGATCACATATCACTGCAGCCTTGAACTCCTGGGCTCTAGCGATCCTCCCACCTCAGCCTCCCAAATAGCTGGGACTTCAGGCCCACACCACATGCCTGGCCACTTTTTTATTATTATTATTA
>NW_016859273.1:0-1197 GCF_001698545.2 Rhinopithecus bieti | reverse complement strand
GGGAGGGGCAGGGGAGGGGAGAAGGGGAGGGAGACTCAGTTCCCAGCAGCCCAGCAATGACCAGTATCTTGGCTATTCTTTCAGAGACAAGTCGACACAAATGCATGCATTCCTGTGGCCCTTTTTCCTTACATAAATGGTAGCATGCACTCTGTTCTGTAGCTTGCTTTTTTCCACTTACATAATGATGCAACTGTTTCATATTGGTACATACAAACATAGTTAACACCACCTTATATTTTCTTAAAGGCTTTGCAATGTTGCATCTTATAGGTATACCATAGCTTAGCCAGTCTCACCCCACAGATATCAAGTTTGTGTATTATTTAGGATAAGGTCCAGCTGTACTCAAGATAACAGTGGCTTAAACAAAATTGTCTTTCTCTATCACAAAAATCTGTGGAAGTAGATAGTACTTTTTTACAATTTGATATTGTAAAGTTGCTGTGGTACTTTACAGTGTCAAATGCCTATGCCCCTGCCCTCTTGTTACTCCACCGTGCATGGCCTCATTCCCAAGTTCACCCATGGTCCTAGACAGCTGCTCCAACTCCCTCCCAGTGTCCACATTCCAGGCAGCAGAAGAAGGGGGGACAAAAGAGAAGACATACCTTTCATTAAGTGTAATTCCCAGAAGTTGTATATTCCTCATACTTAAACATCCCATTGGCCCTATCTGAGTTATACGGGCATACTTTGTCACAAAGAAGGCTGGGAAATGTAGTCTTTACTCCAGGTAACTATGTGCCCACCATAAACTGAGTTTATATATGTTGCTAGAATATGTGGGGGAAAATAGAATTGGAAATAATACAATCTCTACCACAAGTTACGTCCAATGTGAAATTTAATCAAAGCAACAAAGAACATTCCTACATATCTCTTTTGTACACTTATGTGAGAGTATTTTTGGACAACTTTCTACAAGAGGAATATAAGCAGCTTTAGAAATCCTATTCCAATTCTTTCATTTTACAAATAAGGTTTAAGACCCAAAGAGGTAAAATAACTTGCCAAAGTCAAACAATAGCTCCCAGAAGAGTAGAGTTGTCAGATAAAATACAGAACACCGAATATGAGAATTTCAGATAAACAACAATAATTTTTCACATAAGTATGTCACAGGTAACTTTTAAGACATACTAAAAAAGTATCCCTCGCTTTTCTGAAATTCAAAATTACTGAGTGATATGAGAT
>NW_016859272.1:0-1808 GCF_001698545.2 Rhinopithecus bieti | reverse complement strand
CCCGGGGAAGAGCAGCGCGCAGGCCCCGCTCCCCGGAAGCGCCGCCCGCCGCACCGCCCCTCCCACGCAGCCCGGCCCAGTCCAGACCCGGGAGGCGCTCGGGCACGATCGGGCTGCGGGAGACGCGGGACGGGGCAGCCCCTGTGTCCACCGCAGCCTGAGCCCCGGCCAGCCTGGCTTCTGTATGACTCCGGGTGCCCGTCCTCTACGCTAGCTGCATCGGGGCGGTCCGCAGCAACTCGGAGAGGAGCCTGTGGCCAGGGTTCCCCGGCGCCCACCGTCACAACCTAAAGCCTGGGTTTTGTTCTAGGTGGGGGAGAAGGAAAAAAAAACCCTATTCCACCCATTTAATCCTCCTAACACCCTGCAAGGGGCGTGTTCGTACCTTTTTCCTTTTATACAGTGGACAAACGTGAAGCTTGGAGAGATGGAACGACTTTTCCAAAGGTCACACACAGCGAGGGGTGTACGGGGCTGCAGTGTAGGAGCTGGGCCGCCAGCTCCTGTCCCAGACACTGGTTGATGCCGATGGGGATGGAAACACCGTCTCATGCCAAAGTGCTTTCTTGGCTCCTCTAAGCAGTGATCCCACATGGGCGTTATGAACAGCGCTGCAGGATGCTGCAGAGCCGCTGCAAACAGCTTTGGTGTAGGCAAGATGCTTGGAAGTCCTGGGTGAAAGAGATGCCTTTGCCTCCCACTTCTTGGAGCTGTTCAGATGTTGGTGAACGCTGTGAAGCACCTTGGGGAGAAGGGAACGGAGCATTCCCCACCCTTGTTTCAGTCTACAAGAAATGTGAATGTCTTCCTGAGCGTCTTGCTACAGGGCATGCCAGTTTGGAAAACACTGTCCTCAAACTTTGTGCACGAAATGCTGGAGGGTGGAGGTAGTTTAATTAGGCCACGTAAGATTCATGATCTCCCCCTCCAGTCTGATTTCCTCCTTTTCTCACCAGCCCGCCAAAGCGGATGAGCTGCCCATCCTGGGAGGGCTCTGGAGTCAACTGCCTGGGTTCACAACCAGCGCTCATCACTTCCTAGTTGTGTGGTGTTGGTGAAGTCACGCGACTTTTCTAGGCTTGCTTCCCTCATCAAATTATGGAGACATGAAGCATGGAGAGATGGAACGCTGGTGTTCTTGCAAGGATTAGATGAGTCTACATAAAGTAGATCAGGCACCTGGCCCTGCACCCAAATGCCCAGTTTGCTTTGACTCTACCAAGTGTACCTCCACCCAGGGCCCTCCTTTTGCCCAGCTCTGCTCTGCAAAACGCCCTTCTTCTAGCAAGGCCTATTTTTTTGTTTGTTTGTTTCCTTTTTCTTTTTTTTTTCACATCACATAGGTAACAACCCTTAACAAGGTTTAAGGGAGGCACATCTCACACATGTGCGTGAACACCCAAATATCATGCTTATGAACTACAAAGGGATCAAGGCCCATTTTTGCAGCTTATTCAGGAAAGCTTTGCTTAACCCAGCCCTTCCCACCTCCATCCCTCAAAGGCAGTAGTGCTTTTCATTATAAAGAGCCTGTGCTCTGGCTGCTTAGCTCCCATTTTAAAGTAAAAATTCCCCGAGGCCAGGGATGGTTCTTCAGGCTCCAGCCAGAGCAGAGGGACACTTGAGGAACACTCAGATAAACAGGACTTGACTGCGCCAAGTAGCCAAGTATGGGCCAAGCGTTGGGACAGCTGAGTGTCGAGCAAGGATGAAGAAGGCTTGGTCCCAGCTCTGCACAGCTCAGTGGGGGAAGTAGAGCCCTGTGGGAGGACAGGGGAGTTGCTCAGTGCTTTTTTTTTTTTTTTTTT
>NW_016859271.1:0-422 GCF_001698545.2 Rhinopithecus bieti | reverse complement strand
GTTAATTCTTTGGGCAGGGAAAGTTTAAACATCAGCAAATTCTCTTTCTTCTCCTCTTCTAGGCAAATGGATTCCCTTCTCTTTTGGGCAGGACAATATTTGCTGTATCGCAGCTTTTTAAACACGAGTTGTGTTGTGTTCTCCTGGATGGAGACACCCTGATGAACTGTGGGAAGTGCCCTGTCCTCATCAATATGTTAAAAATATTCTCCCATGCCCCGTTCCTCCTGCTTCCCATTTACACTCTGCGTAACTGGCATTTGTACATGCTGCAAACATTAACAATGGTGATTATTACCCCAGTGGCTCAGGGTTGGTCTCCCTCTACTGCCTGGGACACTTTGTGGCCCGGCCCCTCTGGACAGGGGTCAAGAGCACATCTTTCTCCGATGTGTGTGTGTGTGTGTTTGGTGTGGGGGGGG
>NW_016859270.1:0-1195 GCF_001698545.2 Rhinopithecus bieti | reverse complement strand
AATACATGGGTGAATCTCACAACTATAACACCGAAAAACAGAAGCCAGACATAACAGAGAGTATGCAGGAGAGGGAGAGAGAGAGAGAGAGAAGAATGCAGTATGATTCCATTTACACAAATTATGAAAACTGGCACGTGGGCACCATGCTATTGGAAGTCAGGATAATGATTGCCATTGGAGGAAGGGAGTGAGTCGAGGGATGAGAAGGGCTTCTGGCTTCCAGAGAGCTGGCCATATTCTTTTTTTTTTTTTTTTTTCAGACAGGGTCTCGGCCGGGTGCTGTGACTCACGCCTGTAATCCCAGCACTTTGGGAGGCCCAGGCGGGCGGATCACGAGGTCAGGAGATTGAGACCATCCTGGCTAACATGGTGAAACCCTGTCTCTACTAAAAAATACAAAAAAATTAGCCGGGCCTGGTGGCAGGCGCCTGTAGTCCCAGCTACTAGGGAGGCTGCGGCAGGAGAATGGCGTGAACCCGAGAGACGGAGGTAGCAGTGAGCCGAGATCCCGCCACTGCACTCCAGCTTGGACTACACAGCGAGACTCTCTCAAACAAAAAACAAAAAACCCCATGGTTTGGGAGGCCTAGGCGGGAGGATCATTTGAGGCTATGGATTAGAGACTGAGGCCGGCCTAGGTGACATAGGGAGACCCTATCTCTACAAAATAAAATATATTAGAAGGGGGAGGAGGCCAAAAAAAATTTTTTTTAATTAAAAAGAAGGTCAGGTGCGATCATTCACACCTGTAATCCCAGCACTTTGGGAAGCCAAGGTGGCAGGATTGCTTGAGCTCAGGAGTTCAAGACCAGCCTGGCCCACATGGCAAAACCCCGTCTCCACTGAAAATACAAAAAATTAGCTGCATGGTGGTGCGCACCTATAATCCCAGCTACTCAGGAGGCTGAGGCGTGAGAATCGCTTGAACTCAGGAAGCAGAGGTTGCAGTGAGCCGAGACTGATCACACCACTGCATGCCAGCCTGGGCAACAGAGCAAGACCCTGTCTCAAAATATAAATACATAAACAGACAATATTTGGAACCAGCCATGTTTGCCTCTCAAAACTGTGCCCTCAACTATCCTGCTACACATGACCCAGAGTCTAAATAAGACTTGCCCCAAGTCCCAAAGAAATACCACAGGGTCCTCTCCAGCTCTTGAAATTTAAAGTAACTAAGGGCTCAAAGAGC
>NW_016859269.1:0-1198 GCF_001698545.2 Rhinopithecus bieti | reverse complement strand
AAAATTGAAAAAAACTGAAGCCCTGAAGAGGGGAGTGCATATCAATTCAACTATTCGTATGTAATATGATGGCTTCTCAGGGACTTATGTTAATTTACACTTTGATTAGCAAGTGCTTTTTGATACTTAATCCACAAGACAAATATAGAATTCAGTATAGATATGGAGGCAGACTGACCTTTATAAATAGATTCTTCCTAATTTATGCAAAACTCACACCACAAAGCATTAAAGGGTTTCACAGTGATGTTGCTTATATTTTGTCCTTCTGTTAAGGTATTTGGTAGTTGCAGTAATAGGCAAGTGATATTGCAGGGTACAACCATTACTTTTGCTCAATTAATCATTGCATCCATGTTTCCAATAAAGCAAACTGCACCAAACACAAACTTACATTAGTTTTATATCTGACTTAATTTCCTAAATTGATAGTTCTACCAAAATTACATTTCACTTTTCCTCCGGAAGAACTATACCTAGTCCCTGTATAATATGCCAATATGGAGAGACACTAACATATTCATATTTTGGCACTCAATAAAACCAAGATTAATTTAGCAAGGACCTACATGGAAACAGATAGGGCCTTTATACATTTTAATAAAGAAGAATAGTTGCTGGCTTTGATCATAGCATTTAAACTTGCCAAAGAAGTAGTAGGAAAGTTTATGTTCCTCAAAGTGATGCTAGCTCTGCAACTCATGTATTATAAATAGGGAATTGTATAGTTGAAAAACAAAAAACACGTAACATTGAAACCGCCTTTGTGCTACAGCATATTATATACATGTAAAGCACTGCAATAAAGCCATCTAACGATAGATCATTATGATATGTTATGAATTTGCAAAAATATTTTAAGGAAGTCATTTGTGTGTGTGCGTGTGTGTGTGCGTGTGTGTGTGTGTCTGTGTGTGTGCGTGTGCGTGTGTGTGTGTGTTTGTGTGTGAAAGTGAGAGAGAGAGAGGAAGGGAGAGTTATCTGTCCCAAAGTTACTTACACTTGTAAATAATCTTGAACATAATGGAGTTATATCAGGATAAAATAACAGCTAATGACTCAATCAGAAGGGTTTACAAATTTTCAAAACCAACTTTGAAGATATTAAACTTAAGTTTAATTCAACACAATTATTGTTCTGAAATAATAAAATATCAGAAAAAGAATATATAACTCCAGAATTCCTCACTACTACTAC
>NW_016859268.1:0-1477 GCF_001698545.2 Rhinopithecus bieti | reverse complement strand
CAGAAAGAAATCCACATATTTACAGCCAACTGAGTTTGACAAAGGCACCAAGAACATACACTGGGGAAACAGCACCCTCTTCAATAAATGGTGCTTGGAAAAAACAGCTTAAGATTGATTAAAGACTTAAATATAAGACCCAAAATACCCAAAAATATAAAACTACTGGAAGAAAACATAGGGGAAACATTTTATCTTGGAAAAGGTTTTATGGCTAAAACCTTCAAAGCACAGGCAACAAAACCAAAATGAGATAAACGGGACTATATTAAAATGAAAACCTGCACAGCAAAGGAAACAATGGAGTGAAGAAACAACCTTAGAATGGGAGAAAATATTTAAAAACCATTCATCCAACAAGGGACTAATATCTAGAATAGGCGAGTAACTCAAAAAACAATAACAACAACACCACCACCACGAAATAATCCCATTAAAAACTGGACAAAGGACACAAATGGACATTTCTCAAAAGAATACGTACAAATGACTAAAAGGTATATGAAAAAAATACTCAACATCACTACCCATCAGGGAAACGCAAGTCAAAACCATAATGAGTTATTATCTCACCACAGAATGATTATTATTTAAAAGACAAAAAGTAACAGATGCTGGTGAGGATGCAGTGAAAGGGGAACTCTTGTACAATGTGCATTGGAATGTACATTAGTACTGCCACAATGGAAAACAGTATGGACACTTATTTAAAAGTAAAATATAACTACCATATAATCTAGCAATCCTATTACTAGGTATTTATTCAAAGAAAAATAAATCAGTATATCAAAGGGATTCCTGCATTCTCACATTTATTGCAGCACTATTCACCATAAGAAAGATATGGAATCAATCTACGTTTCCAATAATGGATGAATGGATAAAGAAAATGTGGCATATATACACAATGGAATGCTATTCAGCCATAAAGGAAAGAGTAAAATCATCTTATCTGCAGCAACATGGATGGTCCTGAAGGTCACTGATGAGTGAAATAAGCTAAGCATGGAAAGACAAATATGTTCTCACTCACGTGTGGGAGTTAAAAAGCATTGATCTCATGAACATAGTGAATAGAATGATAGACACTGGAGGTTGGAATAGGTATGTAGGTGGAAGGGGAATGAAGATAAGTTGGTGATGGGCACAAACATATAGTTAGATAGAACAAGGAAGTTCTATTTTTCAATAGCAGAGTAGGACAACTATAGTTAAAAGCAATTTATTGTATACTTAAAATTAGCTAGAAAAGAAGACTAGAAGTGTTCCAAACACATAGAAATGATAATTACTTCAGGTGCTGAACACCCCAAATACCCTGATGTAATCATTACACAGTCCATGAATGAAAAAAAAAAAATCATACGTACCCCATAAATATGTACAAATACTATATATCAATAAAAAACAAAACAAATTCAGTTAACTTAAAAGACAGCAGAAAAGAAGAAGGTAGATACAAAAGATATATTGTATT
>NW_016859267.1:0-1190 GCF_001698545.2 Rhinopithecus bieti | reverse complement strand
GCACAGTTTAGGGGTTAGACAAAATAAGAGGGGCGAGGGTTTGATGGCATCCATTTCCGGGTGATGGCAATATGAAAATTGAGTGAACTGTAAAATACGTACTATTTTCTCTAATTTTATGTTGTTTGAAATGTCCCATAATAAACGGATTTTAAATCAACAAGTGAAAATACAGTGCAGGAGATGAAGGGCTGGGTGTGGAGGGTGCCATTTAAAAGAACAGAGGGGCCTGGGGTATGAGAGAAATCTTTCAGGGTAGCAGGGAACTGATTCGCAGGGGCAAACGCCTCAAAGTGAAAAGGGAGCTAGAGGGGCTGTATCCAGAGGGAAGAGAATCATTCCACGTTGGGTGGACCGAGGACGATGTACCAGGGTGCAGAGTGCTGCAGAACAAGACACCCACCAGCTGCCCAGAGACCTTCCTGCACCCCCCAGCGCTCCTCTCCCCACTCTCCCTCCCAGCCCCTGCCTCCCCAAGTCCTCCAGCTCTCTCCCTGACCCCAGGCCCTTCCCTGACTGGAAAAGGGCCTGAAGGTACCACTCTTTAAGGCAGAGCGGCCACCTGATGAGCCCTTCCCTGGGACTCCGGTCCCAGCTTGGTTACTGGGACAACGCTGTCTCCCATTAAACATGCTTTGAAGGAAGACCCTGGAGCAGCGGGCTCAGTCATGCTGGGAAGGATTCAGCTGTCTAGCTTTCAAATGCCTTTTCTCTTTTTTTTTTTTTTTTTTTTTTTTTTTTTTTTTTTGGGGCGTGGGGAGGCTTTTTTATTTCTTTTGGAAAGATAAGAGTTGATGCTTTTACCCTAAAACTGTGTGCCAAGCCGCTCTGGCTATCCTCAGCCCCACTCTTCCCTGTATCTCTGTAGCCCTCCTTTCCGTCCTTCATAGGCTGCAAGCTGACTGGCGCCCGACCCCAGGTCCACACCCACCTTCCTCTACCCCCTGGTCCACCCACCACGCCTGGCCTCCTCCCCTACTCCTCTCTTTCTGGCCCCGCTGCAGAGTCTCGGGCCCCTCGGCTTCCTGGGCGCCTGGCCACCACGCAGCGCCTGGAAGTGCTCCCTCCCTCATCTCTCATTCCCCACTTTGGAAAGCCGGCCACCGGACAGGACAGCTCCCGGGACAGCTCCCGCAGCCTGCTGCATTGCAGCGCAGCCGTCTGTGAGGGAGGGGCGCAACCTGCAGCCC
>NW_016859266.1:0-1219 GCF_001698545.2 Rhinopithecus bieti | reverse complement strand
TTGTGTTACTAACTATATTGAGTATTTATTTATTTATTTATTTATTTATTTTTTTGAGACGGAGTCTCGCTCTGTCGCCCAGGCTGGAGTGCAGCGGCCGGATCTCAGCTCACTGCAAGCTCCGCCTCCCGGGTTCCCGCCATTCTCCTGCCTCAGCCTCCCGAGTAGCTGGGACTACAGGCGCCCGCCACCTCGCCCGGCTAGTTTTTTATATTTTTTAGTAGAGACGGGGTTTCACCATGTTAGCCAGGATGGTCTCGATCTCCTGACCTTGTGATCCGCCCGCCTCGGCCTCCCAAAGTGCTGGGATTACAGGCTTGAGCCACCGCGCCCGGCCGAGTATTTACTTTGATGTTCGGATTGACCTAAATTTGGCCAGTAAAATTTCCTTCAAGCTGGTGGCCGTCTTGGAACACTTCTTTGTCTTCTGGCACAATTTGATGGCCCAGGCTCACTCTCCCTGCCCCAGACTGGGGACCCACCATTTCTCCAAGGGGCAGAAAACATGGTCATCCTCTCAATTACCCAGAGCAATGGTATCACATTCCACTAGCCTGGCCAACATGATGAAATCCCATCGCTACTAAAAAAAAATACAAAAATTAGCCGGGCATGGTAGCGGTGCCTCTAGTGCCAGCTAATTGGGAGGCTGAGGCATGAGAATCGTTTGAACCCTGGAGGTGGAGGTTGCAATGAGCTGAGATTGTGCCACTGCACTCCAGCCTGGGTGACAGAGCAAGACTCTGTCTCAAAAAAAGAAAAAGAAAAAAAAAGAAAGAAAAAAGGAAACAGAATAATGGTATCACATTCCTTACCTATTTAAAATTAGCTTAATAGTAGCTAATGTTGATCAAGTGCTGGGCACTGGGCCACATGTTTCCATGCATCCTCATTTAATTCACATGTTAATTCTTTACAGTAGATTGTGTTACTTATCCCTATTTTACAGATGAGGAAATCAGGGTGTGGAAAAGTTAAGTAAACTGCCCAGGTCCTCTCAGCTGGCAAGAGGAGGAGCTAGCAATTGGAACTCTAATCATTCTGATGCCAAAGCCCATGCTTGGAACCACCATAATCTATTGACAATTTGGCTACAAAAGAAGAAAACTCCTTAAGCAGCACTGAACTTGATAATATCTACATTTTAAAAAACAACCATGCTTTAAGGTAATAGGTATTAAGCAAAATTTAGGGAAAGAAATCCTTGAGTACAATCTGG
>NW_016859265.1:0-1562 GCF_001698545.2 Rhinopithecus bieti | reverse complement strand
ATCCTATGGTTAATTCCTATTTATTTTGTGTTACATTGGTATCCGTTTTTAATCTTTCTCTAACACACCCAAACTCTTTCTTGAAAATGCTTAAATTCTCTTCCTGTGCTTTGAGATGTAAATTTTCTACCCTCTTTTCTCTAAAACTCAGTAAAAGCTTTGGCCATGTGGGACAGATAAACTTCAACTTGTTCCATTTACAGAGGCACAATTTAATCCAACTTTCTTTTTAAACTAGTGAATTTCACCTGTCGCGTGACGAATATTTTACAATCAAAGCTATATAATGTTTATATTTTATGTATGCGTGTGTACGTGTCTGTGTTTGTATATTGAATAAATGATTCTAAATTTACTTATAAATAAATGAGTACTTATAAATTAAATAACTAGGCCATATGCTTTTGAATTCACGTGACTTTAGTAATTTTAGTAAATAAAACTAGTTTAAAATTGTTGGTAAAATAAAATAGAAATGTCTTCAGAATTTTAGATATATTCACCTGAGTCTACCACTCAAACAAATGTATGCCATCTCTACTAGATCTTTTAAGGTCATAAAAATCTTGCTTCTGTGATCATTTAGAGGCTTGCTTGATTTGTCTGTGAGCTAAAGCTATAATGGGAGGGTGATGGACCTCCCTAAAGCCTTGTGCACATCTTTCTGTAAACTTACGTCTTTCATTTTCAGCCTTTAAATACTGGGGTCTAGACAGGTGGCCATGGTGAGGCTGGAAGACATAGGTATGTCCACAGTGCCTAGGCCACAAGCTGCAGAGCAGAGCCAAGCCCAATATGGTCTCATCCTCCCTGGCCCAGCTGTGCCCCCTGGCCATGCTGGGAAGGGTCAGATCCTTCAGGCATTGTCTTCACAGCTCTGTCCTCTGTCCTGGGCTCTGCACCTGATGTATAACATTAAAATTACTTAACTCCTATGTTTTACTCTAGAAATTTGGGTTACCGAAAGTTAAAATTATAGTTAATATATGTAATTAAAACTACTGGATATAAGAGAAACAATTCTGTACACAGACTGCGTAAGAAAAGTAGGATGTGTTTTGGTAAGAAAGTTCATAAGAAAGACAAGTGGATGTGTTTTTTCTTAAAGGAAAAGTAATCTTTGTCTAGTTTAAAGGTGAATTAGGCCGGGCGCGGTGGCTCAAGCCTGTAATCCCAGCACTTTGGGAGGCCGAGACGGGCGGATCATGAGGTCAGGAGATCGAGACCATCCTGGCTAACACGGTGAAACCCCGTCTCTACTAAAAAATACAAAAAACTAGCCGGGCGAGGTGGCGGGCGCCTGTAGTCCCAGCTACTCGGAGGCTGAGGCAGGAGAATGGCATAAACCCGGGAGGCGGAGCTTGCAGTGAGCTGAGAACCGGCCACTGCACTCCAGCCGGGGCGACAGAGCGAGACTCCGTCTAAAAAAAAAAAAAAAAAAAAAAAAAGTGAATTAAAGGTTGTTTTTGTTGAAGGAATAAAAAAGAATGATAGATATAACTGAATGGTTATAGAAAGTTGAGGAAAGAGAGAGAATGAAAAAACTTGTAAGAGTTTATAAA
>NW_016859264.1:0-1050 GCF_001698545.2 Rhinopithecus bieti | reverse complement strand
TTTAAAATTCTAAATTTTATCTATAGAACCACCTACTAATGTTGTAGATTAGAGCTAGACTAATTAAAGAACTAATTGGTAATATATATCAAGTATATGAATTCTTTATCTATATTTAGGGTCAGAACTTTGAAGAATCCTTATACTAATTTTGGAAGGATTATAATAATGAATTGTTATATTTTATTTTCTGAGGTCTAGTTTCCTATTGTTTTAAAATTTGCCCATGGTGTTGTTTTAATAAGAGGTATTCAAATTCATTTGCATAGAATGATTTTTCAGTAAGTCTTAATGGATTTTTTGTTTATTCCAAATGCACCTTTTCCTCCCAGTTTTACTTAGACTACTTTTAAAAAAAACTTTATTTTATTTGTTTTTTTGAGACAGAGCTTCACTGTCTTGCCCAGGCTGAAGTGCTGTGGCCTGATCTTGGCTCACTGTAAACTCCGCCTCCTGGGTTCAAGCGATTCTTGTGCCCCAGCCTCCCGAGTAGCTGGGATTATAGGCGTGTGCTACCCTACCTTGCTAATTTTTGTACTTTAATAGAGATGGCATTTTACATGTTGGCCAGGCTGGTCTCGAACTCCCGGCCTCAAGTGATCCACCCCCACCACGGCCTCCCAGAGTGCTGGGATGACATGTGTGAGCCACCTCGCTTGGCCTTTTTTTCAACTTTTATTTTAGGTTCAGTTAGTACCTGTGTAGGTCTGTTACAAAGGTATATTGCATAATGTTGAGGTTTGGAGTGTGATTGAACCTGTCACCCAGTAGTGAGCATAGTACCCAACAGGTAGTTTTTCAGCTCGTGCCCCCCACCTCCCTCTTTGCCTTATATTCCCCTAGTGAAGCTTGATAGATTTCTTAAGATGTGGTAACTGTTCTGTTCTTCAGGATTTACATCCTGCCTTATCTATTTTATATATAAGTGGAAGGAAAATAATCAGAAATGCATTAAATGTCACTATAAATAGCTGTGGCTTAGCACACTTAAGAATCAATCTTTCGGCCGGGCGCGGTGGCTCAAGCCTGTAATCCCAGCACTTTGGGAGG
>NW_016859263.1:0-1474 GCF_001698545.2 Rhinopithecus bieti | reverse complement strand
ATTCGCTGACATTTCAGACCATCATCCAATCAAAATCTCCATTAGATAAAAATTTTTCTTCTCTAGAAAGAGCAGCCTTTTTTCATTTAACACTACTAACCAGTAATAAGGTCAACTTTCCATCACATTCCTGTTTCAGTTTCTTAATCTTACCCTGATTTATGACCCTTTTACATACGTGTTCCAAATTCATTGACCTCTACTGCAATATCTGGGTGTTTCCACCTGAAGCCCCACATTCTTTCCTTTATTTCTTGATATTTAGAGTCTCAAATTTATGTACATAGTTATGTTGTAGATTTCAAAATGATTTTTAATTTTTAACACTGTTCTCAAAATCTACCCTTGTTTCCAGGTGTAAATATAAATTCATTGCTTTTAATGGTTTTCTAATAGATTATTTTCTACCTAAATTAACTGACCTGCAAAAGCTGGTCACAAAGGATTAGGCAATAGTTTATCTTAATCTAAGTGCTTACATCTCCCATATTTTGTTCAATTTGGCTGTCAGTTCAGTAAAATTAACCTTCTCAATTTCTTCCATGAAAGATTTTAAATGCATTGGTTCACTTTGTCAAGCTATAGCCCTCTCTTGCATTATTATTCAATCTCTACAAGAAAAGTTACAATCCACTTGTATTCTGTCCTACCACTTTTACATCTTTACTGTTCTGGCAAAGCCTGTGCTCTTAAAGACAACATGAACTGACAGTAGCCAATAACACATGTTGGATAGATGGAACAAGAAACTTCTTACTGGATGCTCATAATTTAAAGTCCTTTTCTGCTAGCAGATATTGTTTTCTTACAGATATGCTAAGCATCCCTTCAGAACTACACATTTTGACTACTGCCTCAATAGTTAACCTAAAAGCATGTAGTTAGCTTATTTCCTTTGCCTTTCTCTATAAAGTATACATTTAAAAATAATTTTAACTGCTTTTATCTAAAATTTTAAGAATGTTTCTACTATCCAGCAGATATTTTATAACAGTCATGCCACAGAGCCCCTTATATCTTTGTTGTGATCAAGTACTGCTCTTTGCCTGTGTATATAATATTTTAAAATAATTTTCAAAACCCTTCATTCTTTTGAAATGAATATGCTGGTGCTGTGATATCTGTTATTAAAGATACAATGGAATCATAGTGAGTTAATCATTACTGCAAATACATGTCTACTTATTATACACTCAGGAGAAAAATCAGTTTTGGAATATGACATTTTTTCTATTTTATTTAACCTTTTTCTCCTTTCCATTTACTTTAATAGATCTGCTTCCCTGCCTCAAGGAGACTCATAGTAGGGCAGAAACAAGTTGCCAGAGAGGCAGCTTCCTTCTTGCTCTGTACAATTAGAGGAAGAAAACACCTGTGAAGTAAACAAGTAAAGAAAGAGAATTTTCTCTATGCTAAAAGAGACATTTCTGAAAGCTTGGATCAAGCCATATACTTTAATAAAGTTGTGCCTCTA
>NW_016859262.1:0-1055 GCF_001698545.2 Rhinopithecus bieti | reverse complement strand
AAAAAAGGACAATCTTTATGGCTCAGGACTAATCCAGGGGTGGGAATTACTATGCCAAATCAGACAGGGTACCATGTTTGCATTACCAAGTCCACAGCTATTAATTTTCTTCTGATTTCTCTTCCATTTTTGCAGTACTCCCATTCAGTCAATCACTAAGTCAGGCTAATTTACCTCAACAGTTCTCAAATCTGTCCTTTGCTGTCCTGACTACTATTGCCCCAATTCAGACTCTCACCATCTCTTGCCAAACTATTTTAATAGTCTTCTGTCTGATCGCCCTTCTCCATTCTCGCCTCTCCTTGATTCGTCTTCCATACAGACACAAAGAAAAGCAAATGTAATCTGTTTCCTTATTTCATACCATTAGGTGCTTCTCCACTAGGATAAAGTAGTCAGAATTCCTTAGAACGGCATACAAAGTCCTCCAAGATCTTCCAGAGCCATCTACTGATCACCCTGTATGACCAAAACTAATCCATTCGCTTTTCCTCAAACCCTGTTTCCAGTTAAACGAATTACATACATTCAGATACCAAAGCTGAAATTTTAGACATTCTCGATTCCTTTCCCTCTCTACCGAACTTGTAGACATTTTCCAGATCCTGTATTTCTGTCTTCAAATTGTTTCTGCCTCTTTCATTCCCTTCGTTCTGCCCTCTCCAGGCCTTATCACATTCTTCCTCGTTGCCAGTCACTTGCCTCCAGTATCCACAGCTTTTTCCCAGCCTCCTCTCCACTGTCACCAGGCTAACCTTTGAAACATGTCTTATCAAGAAAAACCTTCCACAGTACCTCATCCACTGAATAAAAGTCCTCAAATCTTAGCAAGTTATTCAAGGTTACAGACACTGTGGACCCTCTTCCACCAGTCCTACCTCTCCACGCCAGGCCGGGCACTCCATGCTCCAGACACTGTGGACCCTCTTCCACCTGTCCTGCCTGTCCACACCAGGCCAGGCACTCCATGATACTACACTGTGAACCCTCTTCCACCTGTCCTGCCTCTCCACACCAGGCCAGGCACTCCATGATACTACATTGTGGACCCTCTT
>NW_016859261.1:0-2189 GCF_001698545.2 Rhinopithecus bieti | reverse complement strand
AAAAAAAAAAAATATATATATATATATCAGTACAAATTATTTAATATAAATGTAGCATTCTGGGGCTGGGTGCGGTGGCTCACGCCTGTAATCCCAGCACTTTGGGAGGCTAAGGCGGGTGGATCACGAGGTCAGGAGATCAAGACCATCCTGGCTAACACGGTGAAACCTCGTCTCTACTAAAAATACAAAAAATTAGCCGGGTGTGGTGGCGGGCGCCTGTAGTCCCAGTTACTCGGGAGGATGAGGCAGGAGAATGGCCTGAACTTGGGAGGCGGAGCTTGCAGTGAGCCGAGATCATGCCACTGCACTCCAGCCTGGGCGACAGAGCGAGACTCCGTCTCAAAAAAAAAAATGTAGCATTTTGGGAAGGATGACGCTGGGAGTGTCTAGAGATTTAATGTGCAACAAGAACTGTAGTAAATATAATTACAATATGAGGGATTTCTGCTAAATGAGATCTTAGCTGCTCCTGCCACACACACGAAAAAGAGTAACTATGGGAGACGATGCATATGTTAATTTGCTTCCCTGTATAACCATTTTACTGTATGTATGTATCCCATAGCATCATGTTGTATACCTTAACTATACATAATAAAATTTACTTATAAATTAGCAGAGGCTTGATAAATATTAATTAATGGTGCTAAACAATTACCTTTCTTTTGTGTTTTCAAAATCCATGTTAATTTTATTTATTTATGATTAGCTTTCATATGGCCTTTAAAAAAAACAGGCAACTGAAAGCTTTGCCTAGATGTTTGTTGGGTATTTCAAATTTAAGATATCAGGAATCAAATCCATTATCCTACTGAGAATGTGGGCTAATCTATAAGATAATTTGCTAAGACTCTTCAAAAAAACAAACAAAACAAAAAATCAGGCCAGGCGCAGTGGCTCATGCCTGTAATCCCAGCTCTCACTCTAGGAGGCTGAGGCAGGCAGATCACTTGAGGTCAGGAGTTTGAGACCAGCCTGACCAACATGGCAGAACCTCATCTCTACTAAACATACAAAAATTAGCTGGGCATGGTGGCACGTGCCTGTAATCCCAGCTACTCGGGAAGCTGAGGCAGAAGAATTGCTTGAACCCAGAAGGTGGAGGCTGTGGTGAGCTGAGATTGTACCACTTCACTCCAGCCTGGGGGACAGAGTGAGACCCTGTCTAAAAAATAAAAAAAATTAAAAAAAATAAAGGTGATGGAGATGGAGAGGATGTCCTACATTAAAAGAGATAATGGAGGGGCCGTGTACAGTGGCTCATGTCTGTAATCAAGGCACTCTGGGAGGCCAAGGTGGGAGGACGGCTTGAGCCCGGGATGTCGAGACAAGCCTGGGCAACATCTTGAAATCTCGTCTCTACTAAAAATAAAAATAAATTAGCCAGATGTGGTGATGCACATGTATAGTCCCAGCTATCTGTGGAGGGGGGGCGGGGGAGTGCTAAGCCAAGAAGATTGCTGAGCCCAGGAGGTGGAGGCTGCAGTGAGCCATGATGGCACCATTGCACTGCAGCCTGGGTAATGGAGTGAGACCCTGTCTCAAAAAAACAAAAAACTTTTTAAAATAGAAAATTATAAAACAGATGATGAATTGATAGACAGATCTATAGATAAGACAGATTTCCAAATGTAATGTGTGAACCTGAACCTGATTGGACCTCAGTTGTAGGGAAGGCCATTATAAAAGACATCTTAGGGATAATTGGAAAAATTTGACTTTAGATCAAATAGGAGGTGAGCTGGAATTCCTGTGAATTTTCCCAGGTGTGATATTTGTGGTTACTGCGGTAATGTGGGAGAATGCTAATGGTTCCTTCACTTCAGTAGCCTTCCATGTGTTTGAGGGACACAGTGCCTGCTTCTGCAACTTACTTCCAAACGTTCAGCAAAAGTGGTGGGCGGGTAGGGGAGGGGGGAGGTACATGGGGTGACATGTTAATGACTGTGGATCTGGGTAAAGAGCATATAGGTGGGCCGGGCGCGGTGGCTCATGCCTGTAATCCCAGCACTTTGGGAGGTCGAGGCGGGCAGATCACCTGAGGTCAGGAGTTAAGAGACCAGCCTGACCAGTATGATGAAACCCTATCTCTACTAAAAATACAAAAATCAGCTGGGTGTGGTGGTGCATGCCTGTAATCCCAGCTACTTGGGAGGCTGAGGCAGGAGAATCACTTGAACCTGGGA
>NW_016859260.1:0-1198 GCF_001698545.2 Rhinopithecus bieti | reverse complement strand
GTGGATCTTTCAGATAAATCTTAAAAGTACATAAGGTCTGTAGAGCAGCTTTTTTTTTTTAAGTGCAAATGAGACACACAGTAGAATATTGTCTATGAGGGTTTCCAAATTATTTATATTCCTGCAGAAATGTACCTTGAATTCTCTGTGATGATGATAAGGGAAAAGGTAAGATTCCAATATGCCTTCTGTGGAGCACTGTCAAACCATATTAGTCCTATTTAATATCTGACATGCAGGAATTTACTTTGGCTGATACCCACTTTGATTGGCTTTATTAGGCATTGTCAAGGCTGTAACTTTGCCTGATGGACAAGGTACATAGAAGTGTAATCAAGTGTCAAGTTAGCAGTGCACTCAGTAATATTCCATTATGCCTTTTCAAAGGGACATAGCTTCACTACTCTGCTTCACCATGACACTTCTCTAGGACTTTGGAGTGAACATGTTTGCTAAATTGGAAGATTACATTCCAACTGTGGTGAACTGGAATGTCTCCTTGTCGACTTTCAAGCATATACTCTTGCATCCGTAATTTCTTCTGTCGCTTTTATCATTCCCTATGCTTCCAACTATTTTTTCTGCATTCATATGAAATCAAACTCCCACCATAGGATTCACAAATGTAGGTTTTTAGAATGTCACATGTTATGGTTAGTCCCTGTGGGAAAGGGGCTACAGTTGAGGGGATCCAAAGTTGGAGTTGAGGGTAGGAGTAATCCAGATTTGGGTTATGCTCTGCAGCAGAACTACCACTTTATTACTACATATCTTGTAGGTGTGATCTTTTTAGCAGGAAAGACCTTCAGTATATTAAGGGAAAACGCAAAGTCATTGAATAAAGTGAGTAGAGCACTGAGAAGCTACAGCAGGGCTGAAATACTCAGGTTAATATGTGACACTACTCAGAGGCTCAGAAATGCAATGCAGGCTCCAGTCTTCTACAAACCAGCTCAACTGATGGCTGCCGGCTAGGCTGGTAGTCCTATGGGATAGGAGAGGAGACCATAGTTAAGAATAGTTTTTCCTTTGCATTATCAAGGCAGGAAAAAAGTCTGTGATTTTAAGGTTCGCTGCTTCCAAATGATCAATCTAACAACTATGAGACTAGACATCAGAAAGACAAATATGAGAACCCAGAAGAAAGGAGAAAAGAAAAGGAAATAAAGAAAATCTTTTAGCCCTAAACACAACTAAA
>NW_016859259.1:0-2296 GCF_001698545.2 Rhinopithecus bieti | reverse complement strand
CTGCCTCAGCCTCCAGAGTGGCTGGGACTACAGGCACCCGCCACCTCACCCGGCTAATTTTTTGTATTTTTTAGAAGAGACGGGGTTTCACCGTGTTCGCCAGGATGATCTCGATCTCCTGACCTCGTGATCCGCCCGTCTCAGCCTCCCAAAGTGCTGGGATTACAGGCTTGAGCCACCGCGCCTGGCCTTTTTTTTTTTTGAGACAAGGTCTCTCTGTGTTGCCCAGGCTGGAGTGCAGTGGCACGATTTTGTATTTTTTGTAGAGACAGCATCTCATGATGTTGCCCATGCTGGTCTCAAACTCCCGGCCTCAAGTGCTGAGATTACAGGTGTGAGCCACCTCACCTGGTCACAATATTCTTTCACACACACACACACACACACGCACACACACATGCACGCACACACATACACACCAATAAACACAACAGGAAAACTGCTTAGTTGGAAACAAATATCGATATTGGAAATTCCAAGAGATGTCCTTTTAGGAGTGTGGGTGTGTGTGTGTGTGCGTGTGTGTGTGTGTCTGTGCATTCTTGGTGTGTGTACCCTGGGCAGAATCATCTTGGCGACCCACCCACCAGACTTTGAAGACTTAGTACGAAAAAAAAAAAAAAGGCTGGGCATGGTGGCTCACACCTGTAATCCCAGTACTCTGGGAGGCTGAGGCAGGTGGATTGCTTGAGTCCAGGAGCTCCAGACCAGCCTGGGCAGCATAGCAAAACCCTGTCTCTACTAAAAATACAAAAAATTAGCCAGGCATGGTGATGTGCACCTGTAATCCCAGCTTCTTGGGAGGCTGAGGTGGGAGGATTGTTTGAGCCCAGGAGTTCAAGGCTGCAGTGAGCCATGATCCCCACCACTGTACTCCAGCCTGGGTGACAGAGTGAGAACCTGTCTCGAAAAAAAAAAAAAAAAAAAAAAGACTCCAGCAAGGTGACCTCTAAGGGGACAGGGCTCTTGAAGGCCTTTGTGGGCCAGAAGAGTTCCTTCCTGGTGGACTGCAGCAAAGCCAGCTCCAACATGCTGCTGCTCCGGGTCCATGGGCCCACCACCCCCTACGAGGAGGTCTCCATGAAGCATGTAGGCAACCAGCAATACAACATCACATACATCGTCAAGGAGAGGGGTGATTACGTGCTGGCTGTGAAGTGGGGGGAGGAACACATCCCTGGCAGCCCTTTTCATGTCACAGTGCCTTAAAACAGTTTTCTCAAAACAAACAAACAAACAAAAAAAACATAGCTCCTAGAAAATTTAAAATTACGGCCGGGCGCAGTGGCTCACACCTGTAATCCCAGCACTTTGGGAGGCTGAGGCGGGCGGATGACTAGGTCAGCAGTTCGAAACCAGCCTGGCCAACATCGTGAAATCCCATCTTTACTAAAAATACAAAATTAGCCGGGCATGGTGGCAGAGGCCTGTAGTCCTAGCTACTCGGGAAACTGAGGTAGAAGAATCGCTTGAACCCGGGAGGCAGAGGTTGCAGTGAGCCAGGACTGCACCATTACACTCTAACCTGAGCAACAAGAGTGAAACTCCATCTTAAAAAAACAAAACAAAAAAAAAAATTAAAAAATATGTGTACGCCGGGTGTGGTGGCTCATGCCTGTAATCCCAGCACTTTGGGAGGTTGAGATGGACAGATTGCCTGAGCTTGGAAGTTCGAAACCAGCCTGGGCAACATGGCGAAACCTCATCTCTACTAAAAATACAAAAAATTAGCCAGGTGTGGTGGTGGGTACCTGTAATCCCAGCTACTCAGGAGGCTGAGGCAGGAGAATCACTTGAACCGGGAGGTGGAGGTTGCAGTGAGCCGAGATCATGTCATTGCTCTCCAGCCTGGCGACAGAGTAAGACTCTGTCTAAAAAAAAATAAGGCAAGGCTCGGTGGCTCACGCCTGTAATCCCAGCACTTTGGGAGGCTGAGGCAGGCGTATCACGAGGTCAGGGGATCGAGACCATCCTGGCTAACACAGTGAAACCCCATCTCTACTAAAAATACAAAAAATTAGCTGGGTGTGGTGGCGGGCGCCTGTAGTCCCAGCGACTCAGGAGGCTGAGGCAGGAGAATGGCGTGAACCCGGGAGGCGGAGCTTGCAGTGAGCCAAGATCGTGCCACTGCACTCCAGCCTGGGCAACAAAGAGAGACTCCGTCTCGAAAAAAAATAAAATAAAATAAAAAATAAATATGTGTAATTTTTTTTTTTTTCAAGACGGAGTCTGACTCTGTCACCCAGGCTAGAGTGCAGTGGCGTGATCTCGGCTCACTGCAACCTCCACCTCCCGT
>NW_016859258.1:0-3604 GCF_001698545.2 Rhinopithecus bieti | reverse complement strand
ACTCCATCCTGGGCGACAGAGCGAGACTCCGTCTCAAAAAAAAAAAAAAAAAATTGCCTGGCATGGTGGCACACCCCTGTTGTCCCAGCTATTCAGGAGGCTGAGGTGGGAGAATCACCTAACACCAGGGAGGTCAAGGCTGCAGTGAGTTGTGATTGCACCACTGCACTCCAGCCTAGGTGACAGAGTGAGACCCTGTCTCAAAAACAAAAAAAGGATGCACATAAACCAAGAAACATAAGCAACTCTGAGGTGAATGCTTTTGGGGTGTGCATAGAGCAGTGTCCTCAGCTGGGTTCTGGAGCCAGCCCAGGCCGGGCCTGAGCTGAATGGCCTCTGCCGCCTGGGTCTCTCTGTGGCTTCCATGGTTCCCCCACACAGCATTTCTTTTCATGGTTCTGTGATGTGATCCATTTGTCTGGAGTGGCGGTTTGTCAGTAAGCATTGCTCTTGCTTTTATGGTGGTGTCATCACGACACCCCCAAACCAAGGTCCCAAGGTCCAGACAGTGAGAGCTCAACTGAGAATATCCAGAGGACTCTCGGCCTGAACCAGAGCCCACCCTGCACCCCCACACCCTGCACCCCCACAGAGACTGATTAGTGTGCTGTCCAAGCTGCAGTGCCACACGGATCCAGAGCACGGAAAGTGGCTGAGCTGGACTTATCGGCTGCCACCACCGGCACCATCCTCCTGTGCTTCTTGTCTCGTCCACCAGCTGCCCAAGGTGGGGTGTGGCAGCTGCTCAGCACACTTGGATGACCTGGACTGGGCTGTAGTGGGAGGAGGTCACTGGGGAAGGAAAGGCCAGGTCCTTGGATGGCTGGCCAGGAAGAGTGGGGGCGTGGAGCGTTTGCCAGCTACTTTCAAGTCAACAACCCTGGGGAAAACTGTCTCTTGGTTCAACTTACAGACAGTGTGTTGAGAACTCGGAGGTAGGCGAGAGGGGCCCCAGGGACACATGAGCAGCGGAGAAAGTCATGATGTGGTATGGCGGACCCCCGACTTTGGATGTCACCTTTGGGAAGCATGATGAGTGACGAGCACCTCCCATCTCCTGTCTCCCACAGGGTTTGCCTGTGCGTCACACTCACTGTGTTGCTCCCGCCTCACCCCCATCACTCGCACACCAGCTGACGGTCCTGAGGGTTGTAATCTCTGGTGGTCAGAGGTGCAAGGCCTTGCAGTGACTCCGTGGCTGGCCAGACATGCTCTGTGAGGACCCTGGCCACACTCACAGGCTTCTTTCTACCTTCTCTGTGGACAGGGACCTGTCCTATATCAAGATCATGGATGTGGGTCAGAGCTACGTGGTGAACCGTGTAGCTGACCACATCCAGAGCCGCATCGTATATTACCTCATGAACATCCACGTGACCCCCCGCTCCATCTACCTCTGCCGGCACGGGGAGAGTGAGCTCAACCTCAAGGGCCGGATTGGCGGGGACCCAGGACTGTCCCCCCGGGGCAGGGAGGTCAGTGCATGTGTCCCTGTGTGTGCACATGGGCCTGCATTTGTACCTCTGCATGGCTAGGTTTATGCATGTGTGTGCGCTGGGGCAGGGCTCCCATTCTTTTTTCTTTTCTTTGTTTTTTATTTGTATTTTTTGGGGGTGGGGCTCCCATTCTTTTAATGTGCAGTCGAGGTGAATGACCTTCATTCAGCCTAGAATCTTCCCATCATGTAAGGAAGGTCACCAAGCAACAGGCAAATCTCTGGTCTCCATGTGAGTTGTCACTCGCTGAGCTCCTTTTGTCAGAGGCATGCCACCCTTGGAGCGACCTGAGTCCATACAGTGTAGCAGATGGCTGTGTCGCAGTCCAGGGGAGATAGTGAGACCTCAGTGGTCACGAAGCACAGGGTTGTGGGGAGGCAGTGGCCCTGATGAGTCACAGCTGGAACTGCGCTACTGTGCTCAGGGTCTGGAAGGGTGGACAAGAACAGGACTTGTGTTCTTGTGTGTCAGCATGTGTGTCATTGACAAGTTAGTTCATGCTTTTTGCCAAACCTGTAGTGAGTGTTCAAGGTGAGGATGATCTCATGAACCCTGCAGCTGTGGGATGCTTTAAGGGCAGCCCAGGACCTGTGGGTCTGAGTTTGCTTATGATGTATTTCAGTTTGCCAAGAGTCTGGCCCAGTTCATCAGTGACCAGAATATCAAGGATCTGAAGGTCTGGACAAGCCAGATGAAGAGGACAATCCAGACGGCTGAGGCGCTAGGTGTGCCCTATGAACAGTGGAAGGTCCTCAACGAGATCGACGCGGTAGTTACCGTCCCTCCCTCCCTGTCTGCCTCCCGGACACCGCAGGGCCGATGCATCGCATTGTAACAACAGTGACCATTGTTCCCCTTGGGCAAAGGAGAGGAGAGAGAAAGGATACAGGAACCTAGGGGCTGGGAGCAGAGAGGAAAGGGCAGCCTAACAGGATGGGACCTTGGGTGAGCCCTAGACCATTCTCAGGAGTGAGCCTGGGAATTGACACCTCAACCTCACTCTCCTCCCTCCCTGTGGCCTCCTGCTAGGGTTCCTCATGGTCTAGCTCAACAAGAAATCAGCGGCCAGGGGAGCTTGGTAGCTGCAGTCAGCCATAGCCAACCTGCCAGGGATCTGGAGACACAAATGAGGTGAACCAGCACGGCCTTTGTCTCTTTAAAGATGCTGTTCTGGCCAGGAGTGGTGGCTCACGCCTGCAATCCTAGCACTTTGGGAGGCTGAGGTGGGCTGATCACCTGAAGTCAGGAGTTTGACTCCAACCTGGCCAACTGACCAGTATCATCCCATAGGTCACTGAACTTCTGGTTTTTTTCTTTCTTCTGTTCATTTTTTCTCAGTCTTTTTTTCCTTCCGAGCTTTAGTTCACTTATCTTTACTTCTGCATTTTTATTAAACCCATCCAGGGAACTTTTCATATCAGATGTGGTGTTTCAAAGCTCCAGGAATTCCACTTTTTTCCTTTCTTGAATCTTTCATTATTTCTTCATCTTCATCGTGCTTGGCTCTGAAGTCCAGGAAGTGCCTCTGGGCAGTAAGCTGCTGCCTTTTCCCCTCCGTTTGCTTCCCTTTTCTCAAGGATCACAGTCCTGCCTAGTCTCGTGTCTAAAAACAGTTGTTTGATTTGTCCTTTTGTTTATTTATTTATTTATTTGAGACGGAGGTTTGCTCTTGTTGTCCAGGTTGGAGTGCAATGGCATGATCTCGGCTCACTGCCACCTTCGCCTCCTGG
The DNA here is from genome assembly GCF_001698545.2 of Rhinopithecus bieti. NCBI lineage: Eukaryota > Metazoa > Chordata > Mammalia > Primates > Cercopithecidae > Rhinopithecus > Rhinopithecus bieti. The sequence goes on along the minus strand of NW_016859258.1, from coordinate 378 downwards.
GTTCAAGTGATTCTCGTGCCTCTGCCTCCAGAGTAGCTGGGATTACAGGCGCCCGCCACCACACCAGCTAAATTTTGTATTTTTGGTAGAGACAGGGTTTCACCACGTTGGCCAGGCTGGTCTTGAACTCCCGACCTCAGGCGATCCACCCGCCTCGACCTCCCAAAGTGCTGGGATTACAGGTGTGAGCCACGGCACCCTGCCAGTTTGTCCTTTTTAAAATAATAGTTGTTTTTGTTGGGGCCAGAGCAAATCTGGTACCAGTTGCTCCATCGTGGCTTGGTCTGTATTATGGGTGGTTCCCATTTCAATATGAAAAGCTTTTGCTGTGGATATATACTTTGACTAATTTGAATATTACCACCCCTGCTTTTGTTT
>NW_016859257.1:0-528 GCF_001698545.2 Rhinopithecus bieti | reverse complement strand
CTTTCTCTCTTTTTCTCTCTCTCTCTCTTTCTTTCTTTCTTTTTTTCTGGTTTTCTCTTTAGATGCTGGCTTGGCTATTCCTTGTTTTCTTTCTTTTCTCTTTCTTTCTTTTTTTTTTTTTTTTTTTTTTTTTTTTTTCTTTTTTTTTTTTTTTTTTTTTTTTTTTTTGAGACGGAGTCTTGCTCTGTCGCCCAGGCTGGAGTGCGGTGGCGTGATCTCGGCTCACGGCAAGCTCTGCCTCCCGGGTTTACGCCATTCTCCTGCCTCAGCCTCCCAAGTAGCTGGGACTACAGGCACCCGCCACCTCTCGCCTGGCTAGTTTTTCATATTTTTTAGTAGAGACGGGGTTTCACCGTGTTAGCCAGGATGGTCTCGATCTCCTGACCTCGTGATCCGCCCGTCTCGGCCTCCCAAAGTGCTGGGATTACAGGCTTGAGCCACCGCGCCCAGCCTACTTTCTTTTTCTTTCTTTCTCTCTCTCTCTCTCTCTCTCTCTTTCTTTTTTTCTCTTTAGATGCTGGCTTGGCT
>NW_016859256.1:0-458 GCF_001698545.2 Rhinopithecus bieti | reverse complement strand
AAAATAATTCCATTAATGATTATCTCAAAAGCAAAATGATGCTGAAAGCTTGTTACTATGGTTCTTGCTTCCACAGGGAATTCAAAATATCTTATAGAAAATAATGGGATGGGCCGGGTGCGGTGGCTCAAGCCTGCAATCCCAGCACTTTGGGAGGCTGAGATGGGCGGATCACGAGGTCAGGAGATCGAGACCATCCTGGCTAACACGGTGAAACCCCGTCTCTACTAAAAAATACAAAAAACTAGCCGGGCAAGGTGGCGGGCGCCTGTAGTCCCAGCTACTCGGGAGGCTGAGGCAGGAGAATGGCGTGAACCCGGGAGGCGGAGCTTGCAGTGAGCTGAGATCCGGCCACTGCACTCCAGTTCGGGTGACAGAGCAAGACTCTGTCTCAAAAAAAAAAAAAAAAAAAAAAAAAAAAAAAAAAAAAAAAAAAAAAAAAAAAAAAAAAAAAAAAA
>NW_016859255.1:0-1564 GCF_001698545.2 Rhinopithecus bieti | reverse complement strand
CTTACATTTGTTAAATATTTTAATTGGGACACCGTTAGACTGGGTCTAATTAGGAGACTATTAGACTGTGGCTTTGGCACTTTAAATTTTCACATGAACAAACCAAGGCCCAAGGTACACAGTAAATTAAAACTAGAAATTGTACCAATCAGAAATCACCAACTAACCTCTAACTAGGGATTTTCACTCTAACCAATCAAAATTATTTATTTGTCTTGCTTCTGCAAACAAGCAGGTGAAAAAGTCAAATATTCAGAGTACACACAGGGGAACAGAAAGATCTATCTTTCTGTTCTCAAACTGTATAACCTATGTGCCAATAGAGGCTTCTAAAAGTCCTATCTTCCTCTCTATTCTCAAGCTTTGTGGAAGTTTCCCCTCTTGCCCCTTCTGGCAGAGTGCTAGCTGTTTGCAGTCTGATGCTGCTCCAATTCATGAATCACTGAATGCTCAAATAAACTCCTTAAAATGGAAATGTGCCAAAGTTTTTCTTTTATTAGATCTGGTGTCAGAAGTTGGATCCCAGGGAGACTGCCTGATGATGACCTCTAGGAGGAACAAGTGAACAGATATAGGTACCCTGCTGAACTCCTTGTGCTCATTGCCTCTTGCTTTGTACTTGGAGGTCATCACCAGTAAGATCTCTCAGATGCACTAGCTCTACAACTTGTGTCAAGTTCACAGAGTTTATCTGAGCATTTTTTTATCCAGATTGGTTTCAGAAGTCATGATAGAAACTAGACTGTGTCCTGTAGAGAGGCTTCAGGTGTCTGATTTGGTCAAACAGAAACTGAATTGGGTTTAGTAAAGGACCCCGGTAGGAAAGGTTCCAAGAAGATAGAAAATAAGGAATTTATTTAAATACAGAGAGCCTGAGACTTCATCTCAGCACCTGTGCCTTTCTAGAGAAATGGGTGAATATTACCAAAAATAATTCAGAATTTTGATGGCTGCAGTGTGGAAGTTTTAACCTAAGCAAAATTGCTTATCTACTGGGCACAAAAAAAGGGGGAGAGATCCTGAATACCTCAGAAACAACTGGATGTATTTTTAATCAGCACATAGAGGCTTCTAAGGTGTCTTCCTCTCTGTTCTCCTCTGTGTACTCTGAATCCTCTGATTTTTTTACTTGGTTACCTACACACCCTTCATAAAAAGAAACAAAAGCTAGATAAGCATTTACAAAAGTTAGAACAACCAGATACGCTTTTTAACCACTCTTATGCCTTGGACAGAATCTTAAGCTCAGAACAATAGTGAAATGTATCCCTGTTCAACATAGAAAATGCTTTGCTTAAAAAAACAACAATGACAAATAATAGAGAAGGAAGCTACAGGTTTAGCTAAATTAGCTTAACATTTCAAAAGAAAAGATATGAAACAAAAGGCTTTCAAATAATTGCCTTGCAATAACAATAACAACTCCAGGTCAACCAGCAGCCTAGAATGACCTTTGGACTTCTCCTAATAAGCGACTTTTAAATTGGTTGCTTATCTGCTTCTGTTCATATGTTTATATATGTCTTTGTATGAATGTATGTATGTTTGAACATTACATATATGT
>NW_016859254.1:0-1565 GCF_001698545.2 Rhinopithecus bieti | reverse complement strand
CTCTGCCCGTTACTATTTTTTTCCAGGGTAACTTTGAAGTAGTTTTTGAAAATTGCAACATTGTTTAAGGTCCTGGACAAATAACTGCATTTGGGAGTTGTATTAGTCCATTCTCACACTACTAATAAAGACATATCCAAGACTGAGTAATTTATAAAACAAAGAAGTTTAATTGACTCACAGTTCAGCACGGCTGGGAAACTTACAATCAGGAAACTTACAATTATGGCAGAAGGGGACGCAAACATGTCCTTCTTCACATGGTAGCAGCAAGGAGAAGTGCCAAGCAAAAGGGGGAAAAGTCCCTTATAAAACCATCAGATCTCATGAGAACTCACTCATGATCATGAGAATAGCATGAAGGTAACTGCTCCTATGATTAAATTGCCTTCCACAGAGTCCGTCCCATGACATGTGGGGATTATGAGAACTATAATTCAATATGAGATTTGAGTGGGGACACAGCCAAACCATATCATTCTACCCCTGGTCCCTCCAAAATCTCATGTCCTCATAGTTCAAAACACAGTCATGCCCTTCCAACAGTCCCCCAAAATCTTAACTCATTTCAGCATTAGCTCAAAAGTCCAAGTCCAAAGGCTAATCTGAGACAAGGTAAGTCCCTTCCACCTATGAGCCTGTAAAACCAAAAGCAAGTTAGTTACTTCCTAGATACAATGGCGTTATACACATTGGGTAAATACATCCATTCCAAATGAGAGAAATTGGGCAAAACAAAGGGGTTACAGGCCCCATGCAAGTCTGAAATCCAATAGGGCAGTCATTAAAACTTAAAATTCCAAAATTATGTCCTTTGATTCCATATCTCATATCCAGGTCATGCTGATGCAAGACATGGGCTCCCACAGCCTTGGGCAGCTCTGCCCCTATGGCTTCGCAGGGTACAGCTCCCCTGCTCCCCGGCTGCCTTCATGGGCTGGCATTGAGTGTCTGTGGCTTTTCCAGGTACACAGTGCAAGGTATCAGTGGATCTACCATTCTGGGGTCTGGAGGATGGTGGCCCTCTTCTCACAGCTCCACTATGCAGTGTCCCAGTAGGGAGTCTGTGTGGGGTCTCTGACCCCACATTTCCCTTCTGCACTGCCTTAGCAGAGGTTCTCCATGAAGGCTCTGCCCCTGCAGCAAACTTCTGGCTGGACATTCAGGCATTTCCATACATCCTCTGAAATCTAAGCAGAGGTTCTCAAACCTCTATTCTTGACTTCTATGGACCCACAGGCTCAACACCAAATGGAAACCACCAAGGCTTGGAGCTTGCACCCTCTGAAGGAAATGCCTGAGCTATACGTTGGCCCCTTTTAGTCACAGCTGGAGCTGAAGCAGCTTGGGACACAGAGCACCATGCTGTAAGGCTGCATACAGCAGGGGGGCCCTGGGCCCAGCCAAGGAAACCATTTTTCCCTCCTAGTGCTCCAGGCCTGTGATAGGAGGGGCTGCTATGAAGGTCTCTGACATCCCCTGGAGATGGTTTGCCCCATTGTCTTGGTGAATAACATTTGGCTCCTCATTACTTATGTAAATGTACACAGCAGGCTTGAATTTCT
>NW_016859253.1:0-1219 GCF_001698545.2 Rhinopithecus bieti | reverse complement strand
GTCAGGCTGCAGCAGCTGACCAGCACCGATTGTCCGGCACTCGCCAGTGAGATAACCCCAGTACCTCAGTTGAAACTGCAGAAATCACCGGTCTTCTGTGTCGCTCGCGCCGGGAGTTGGAGACTGGAGCTGTTCTTATTCAGCCATCTTCGACTTATCTTCTTGTATATTGTAATACAAAATATATTAATGCTAAAGAGACTCTCTGAAGAGATGTACGTCATAAACCATATAGTAATTTACTTATTATGGTTAATGCTTACTCAAATGTATTTTCTATAAAATCTGGTATCTTTGTGCATTTTTTAAAAGCAGATAGCTCAAGTGTCTAGAAGAGAGCCTGGTACCTGGTAGATACCCATAAACACTTGTTGAATAAGTTCATTATTTGATCTGAGAACAAGCACACTTTCTGCATTACAAAGGGACTGAAGACATTGTCCTCCATGGCTGCACACATTCATTCAACATTTATACCAACTACATGCCAGGCTCTGTGCTAGTGAATTTCGGGTAGCCTTCCAGAGAAGGACCTGGCTCTCCTAATAAAGCCCCAGCCTAGAGCTTCAGGCAATAAATTTTGTAAGAGAGCTGAGGTGGCAGATCAGGACTGGAGGCTGCAGATTTCCTTGATTTTGCTATAATCACATAGTTTGGAGCCCAGCCCACATGCTACAGTAAGGCCTAGTGCTTCCCCAGTAATGCAGCCTTAAAGTTTCATGGCTCAAGACTGGGTTCTCTTTCTTAGAGTCTTACATTGGCCATGCTACATTGCTGTGTGCTGTTTCAGAATGTAGGGTGCGTGCTGCCCCTGGGGAAACCACACACCTGCTCTTTCTCTTGTCTTTATGAATCTTCTCTAAACACTGTTCTAAAAGATCCAGTATGTGTGCTGTTTACTTTACATATACACCATCTCATTTTAAATGTCATATAAACTTTAGAAAGTGGTTATTATTTTTTCCATTTTTTTAAATGAGAAAAGTAGACTTAAATGCATTATGAAACTTGCCTAAGGGCATAGAGCTCACAACAGAAGAGTCTGAATACTCAGGAATTCTTTTTGATACCAAATCTGGTGTTCACACTATTACATTATTAGAATCTCTGAATCTAAATGAAGTGGACTAATAGTTTCAAATATGACAGTTTCCTTCTTTAAAATCCATTTTTTCCCCTTTAAATCTCTTGCCATAAATTCTGAGGATGAATCTTATTG
>NW_016859252.1:0-540 GCF_001698545.2 Rhinopithecus bieti | reverse complement strand
TAGAGATAAAAACAAGTTGCAAAGTTATAGTAAACCTTTCAAGTAAGTCATCTAATCTATACTTAAACAAAACCAAGACATGTGTACTTTGCATATATAATTTTGTCTTATCAAATCATTTGGATTAGTTTTCTTTAGTTATTGTAATGATAGGTGGTTTTCAGTGATAAAACTTTTGTTTATAGAGTGTTTGCCAATCCAGAGGAAACTTTCTTCAGATCTATGGAAGTAAAGAGAGGAAACTAAGGGAAGACAATTCTATCTCCCAGGTCATACATAGCAGGTACCAGAATCTAGGCTATGTTTGCCAACACGTATTTCAGTGGAAAGTTTGAATAGTTGGTCTATTACATTGTGAAATTTGCTTAAGTTCTCCTGATATTCCCTTCCTTCATAGAATACTAATAGCCTTTTCTTCCTTTTCTCTTCTGCATATATGTGTTATTCTTTTCTTGAGTTTATTACCATAGCAAGGTACGAACAGTTTATATTTAGTACTATTGGTAAATTTATTTATTTATTTATTTATTTATTTATTTA